>NC_134098.1:24070738-24197962 GCF_000715075.1 Nicotiana tabacum
TGGGAAGTTTAAATTATATATCACCTTTTTATAAAGATTTGTCGCGTGATTTAGCCCCCTTATATGACAGGCTAAAAAAGAATTATAAAAATCCTTGGACTGATACTCATACTGCTTTGGTTAAGAATATTAAGCAACGTGTTAAATCTTTACCTTGCTTGACCCTTGTTAATCCTGCATGGCAAAAGATTATCGAGACAGATGCGTCTAATATTGGTTATAGAGGGATTTTGAAACAGATAAATCCCAATAATAAGCATGAATATCTGATTAGATTCTACTCTGGTAAATGGTCTGAAGCCCAGAGAAAATACGCCACTGTGGCACATGAAATGTTAACCATAGTAAAATGTGTTTTAAAATTTCAAGACGATTTATACAATCAAAGATTTTTGATAAAAACTGACGCACAATCTGTTAAATATATGTTTAACAAAGACTTTAAACATGATACTTCGAAAATGATATTTGCAAGATGGCAGGCTCAATTAGCCCCTTTTGATTTTGAAATACAATATAAAAAGGGAATTGATAATTCTCTGCCAGATTTCTTATCTCGTGAATATTTACAGGATGGAACCCCCCTGGGGTAGGGGAAGAGGTAGAGGTTGGGGAAGATTATCCACACAGTCCAGAGGAAGGTCATCACCTTCAGGATCATCATACGGATCCACATCAAACTCCCCAGTTATACAAATGGGAAGAAAGAGTTTAACCAATGAGAGGATATCTCTCAGAGAAGAATCATCGATCGGACCATCCGTCCATCTTGAAGATATTCCAGAAGATAATCCGTTATACGCACATTTGCAGGCATATTTGATTGCTCAAAAACAGAAAGATACTTCTGCTAAGCAAAGTGATACTTTTGCTTCCATTACAAAAGATGACAATGATGATATCAAGTCATATGAGAAAGTGTCTAAAAAGGAAATGATATTTCTTTTAGAAAATTCTGATATTCAGAGAAAAGTAGAGCCGTGGAAGATATTCCAAAGGTATTTGATAAATGGATTATATTATCCGGGTAAGTCATATCCGCTCTTATTATGAAACAACACTCACCAGTACTAGCAGTGTAGAGTTTCAGCACTTTTCTGGATATAGCACAGATGAGAACGTTTATAACTTCTCGAAGATTATAATTAAATAGATTATATCTGTTGAAGACTGGGGTATATCCACAATGAAAGAAAGGCAGATAAGCCTTAACAAATCTCGAATGAATTTTACCTATTGGGATTATATCCAGGCATTTGATAAAGTGTTATACTATAATAATGATCGACACAAGCATACTTGGTTTATTAAAGTATGTGCAAAGATATTTGCAGAGGCTATTCCTAAACTGGTTGTCATACCACGGTCCGACAGTAAAAAATTTACCTAATCCATTTCTCATGTTATACAAAAAATGGATAAAAATTTCCCCTTTTATAAACAATTTATATCACACAGATCATATCTGTTACCCAGAAAAAATTGTCCAAATTTATTTATTTCTGGAATTCTCTATTCCCTGGATTCATAAATGGACTCCAGAAGTCGGATTCATCGAAGAACAAGTCCCGTGCTTATATAGGACCTTTTACAACAACTTTTGGGATAAACTAATAAAAAAGGATCCCAAAACAAAGACATTATATGGTTAAGAGCTCTTGGATTCCATCAAAACAAAAATCCAAGAATATTCCAGCAAACCTCAAAAAGAGGTGATTGATGACAGCTTAGTACGGCATATTGCAAGAAAGATCTCCTTTCAGGAAGCAGATAAAGAAGAAATGATTAGCAACTACTCGGAAGAAGTCAAAAGAAATTTACTTCGTTCCATTAATCAATATGAAAAATCAGACACTTCTATGCAGAGTGAAACCAGCAACAATGATATCGCTGAAGATTCTCAACCCTTTGAATCAGAGAAAATACTATCTGATGAAGATTTGCAGAAAGCGGAAGAATTCCTCCGCAAAATGAAAGAATCAGACAAAAGACTAGCACAGTGAAATAGCTGGACCCCACAAATAACAGTGAAGCCGCCGGACCCACAACACAGTGAAGCCGCCGGACCCCACTCAAACAGTAGATACATTGTTCATTAACAGTAGATATACTGTTCATCAACAGTAAAAATACTGTTTTGTATAGCAAAAATACTGTAACAGGGACCCATGGGACCCACTTTTTACTGTTAATAGATTCTTTTCTTTTGTATTTATACGGTTCATTCGTTCAGAAGAAGAGGAAGCGAATCGAGACCCTCTCTCTCTAGAATTCTCTCTCTCTCTCTAAGTTGTAAGTAAGAGTTTGTAGTTTGAAGTTTGTAACAGAAGAACAAGTAAATAAAGTTTTCAGTTCTTCATCTTCAGGCCTTGCATCCCGCCCAAAAGGTACTGATTTCTTTCTTAGTTAGTTTTCTCTCTAGTCTCTCATCTCTGGCCATGACTATGTCCGGCTAAGAGACTTCATATCTATGTTGAGTATGTAACTTCTCTCTTATATAAACCATGAAAGAGACGGCATCTATTAAAATATAAATGAACTTTATATATAGAGTTTTGACTTGGTGTCAAGATGGTTGGTATAGTCTAATATAACACTGCTCTTATTGGCTTTGCCTTAGTGGCTTCGTCTAGCCAGCCGTGAACCTCAGCCCGATAAAGGAATTAAAAAGGGCATCTTCTTTCACGGTTAGAACTGCTAGACACATGGGCTTAATAAAAGTAAGTATTATATTACGACAGACCCCTTGCTTGAGTAAAGGTTTTAACATTCCACACAGTCATTAAACTATATATAAAATTCAAGTATATTTCAATTCTTATATCCTTACTGATTGTGCGGATTATCGCCAGTCTTTAAATATAAGGGTACTGAATTAGCTAGATTAAGAATTCTCAAGTATGTTAAAATAGAAATCTTTAACTGGTGGAAACCTCGGTGGACATATAAATGTCAGCAGAGGTGCGAAACAATTCCAGTTCCCGGTCAAACGGTGATTTCTATTTTAGCTTAGTTGAGAAGGCCGTGTGGATTACCGCCCGCCACTTGATCCTGTTAAAATTAGTAATAGTAATAATAATAATAATAGTAATACTAATAATAATAATAGTAATAGTAATAGTAATTGTAATAATAATAATAATAGTAATAGTAATTATAATAGTAATAATAATAGGAAAACCAAACGTTATTTGTATATTTTCACAAAATAATAATAATAATAATAGTAATAGTAATAATAATAATAATAATAATAATAATAATAATAATAATAATAATAATAATAATAATAATAATAATAATAATAATAATAATAATAATAATAATAATAATAAAGCCAATATGGCCTGCTTGCGGCCTGCAGCCCGATCCACTATATTCACTCACAATCTGGCTCTAAGGCCCCAACTCAATCATCAATCTCTCTAATCTCACTGGCTAGCAAATCTCATACCACTCAGCCTAAATAATTATAACATGATGTAACAGTAAATATTAACAGAGACTGAGATATACTATGCAAATGGATAAATATGACTCGGTACACAATTACAGTTTAAGCAAATAACTCAACAGTAGAAATAACCTCAGTGGGTCCCGCAGAATAAGCACATAGCCTAGACATGATTTCTAAAATTAATCACAACTCAATTACTCTAATACATAGGAAATACACGGATAAAACAAGACTAGATAACTACACAACACCACAAAATCAACCAAGTGATAATTAACACGTTGCATGCCCACACGCCTATAACCTAGCATCTGTGTCACCCCCGCACCAATCACATAACACGTATTCCATAGATTCATATCCTCGGTACAAAGTTTAGAAGTGTTACTTACCTCAAAGTGCTCAACTCAATTCTCCAACAAACCCTTACCTCACGAATCGGCCTCCGAACGACCCGAATCTAGTCACAAACAACTTAAAATAATCAATACAAACTAAAGGAATCGATCCCATATGATAAAGCTAAATTCATTAACTAAATTCAAAATGTCAATCCTGGGCCCACTCCTCGAAACCCGAAAAAATTCACATAATCCGAATACCCATTCAATAACGAGTCCAACCATATAAAAATCATCCAATTCCGACCACAAATCAAACCTCAAATCCCCAATTCTTACTCGCCAATACATAGACCACAAATCTCCCATATTACACCCCAAAAACACATAATCTAGGTGTACAAATCAATGGGTATTCAATATTAATGGACAAAAGTGATCAAAAGTTGCTTACCTCATGAAATATAGTGAATTTCCTCTCAAACATTGCCACAACCCAAGCTTCCAAAGTCCAAAAAAGAGAGAAAACTCCAAACCACCGATTATATTATTCTACCCATTATTCTCGCTTCTGCGGGCTCACCAGTCGCACATGCAGCTATGCTTATAGGGAAGAAAGCACGCTTCTGCGAAATTTCATTAAACTTCCTGACCAGCCTCTTCTGCGGCCAAATCCCGCTTTTGTGGGTTTGCTTTTGCTGTCCAAGACGCGCACCTGTGGAAGCCTTCTGCTTCTGCAATTCCTTTGCTCCTGACCAAAATCCGCATCTGCGGCAGCTTCAACGCATCTGCGGGCTCGCAGATGTGGAGAAACCCTCGCACATGTGACCACTACTAACTCTACTCAGAACTGTATCTACGATCCTATAGCCGCTTCTGTAGCTCCGCACCTGTGGCCAAAACCTCATAGGTGCGGTTGCACCAGAACTGAACATAGCAGATTTTCCATAAGTCCACAACTCAATCTGAATCTCATCCGAAGCCTCTGGGACCCCATCCAAATATACCAACACATCCTAAAATATCATACGAACTTAGTCAAAGCTACAAATCACATCAAAACAACATAAAATCATGAATCGCACCCCAATTTAAGCCTATTGAAACTAATGGATTTCCAACTTCTAAAATCGATGCCGAATCTATCAAACCAACTCCGATAGACCTCAAATTTTGAATACAAGTCATAAAGGACACAATTGACCTATTCCAACTTCCGGAACCAAAATTCGAGCCCGGACCAAGAATGTCAACTCGGTCAAACTTCTCAACTTTTCAAACCTTCAACTTTCCAACTTTCGCCAATTCAAACCAAAGCGACCTCAGACCTCCAAATCAATATCCAGACATACTCATATGTCCAAAATCACCATACGAATCTATCAGAACTATCAAAATTTCATTTCGGAGTCGTTTACAGATAAGTCAGCATCTGGTCAACTCTTTCAACTTAAGTTTCTCACATTAGGATTAAGTGTCCCTATTCATTCCTAAACATCCTCGGAACCAAACCAACTACTCCAGCAAGTTACACAACCATAAATGAACATAGAATTAGCAATAAATGGTGGAACAGGACTACAATACATAAAATAACCGGTCGGGTCGTTACACCTACCTCTTGCATTCATGTAGTGTATCCAGCCCCAACCCTATTTCTTCTTTGTGATCACGATAGTGGCTTCGTGATCGCGAAGCAGTGATACATCAGAAGAAAAACAAGCAATTCAATAACTCCAAAATTGATCCAAAACCAATTCGAAACTCACCCGCGCCCCCTCGGGCTCCATTCTAAACATGCAAACAAGTGTAATAACATCATATAAACTCGCCCGCTACCTTAAATAATCAAAATAATATCAAATAACAAAAATCTCAAGATTTCACATAATGCGCTGAAACACGCTCGGGTCACCCAGGACCCCAACCAAACGTGTGTACATGTTCAAAAATATTATACGAAACTTCCGAAATCATCAAACTCTGATCCGAGGTCGTTTACCACAAACGTTGACCATTGTCAACTCTATCCCCATTTTAAGTTTAAAATCACATTTCCTTTTAAATTTAAAATAAAAACTTTCCGAAAAATGATACATACTATGCACGCAAATCAATAAATATCAAATGAAGCTATGAGAGGTCTCGAAACATGGAAATCAAAGCTAATACTTAAAATGACCTATCGGGTGGTCACACATAGTCCCACTCATCTTCTTGTAAGTTGCAAATCAATTCTTGTATAGACACATGTGAAAAGTAGCACCAGAAGTAAGAACCCAAGAATTTTGCCCAAGACTAGAACTCACTGCACAAACTTGCCCTACATATTCACAATAATTAGGGTTGTTGCCACTGTCAACAATATTTGTAGAATTATTTACTTTCTGCTTCCTTCTTTTATTTTTTAGTTTAGGACAATCTCTCTTTTAGTGACCTTGCTCTCTGTACTAATAACAGTTCTTCTTTCTTTATCTAGACCTTGATCTGGTGGTTGACGTTTTCTACTAAAGTCTTTCTGTTTGTGTTCTTCCTTTACTCACATGACCTTCAGCTTCAGTTCTACTTTCTGAAAAGCTCTTTTTCGACTCTTTTGATTTGGTGCATAACTAACATCTTCTAGTAAAATACTGTCTTTCTCATATAGCAATGTATCAGTAAAAGTATCATAAGACAGTGGTAAAAACACAACACAATCAAGGCTTGATCCTCAATCTCATTTTGATATCTAGTTTCTGCATGTCTATTATAATTGAATTAAACTCATCAAGATGTGTTTTAATAGGTACACAATCATTCGGACTGAAATTGTACAACCTTATTTTTAGGTAGAGGCGGTTTGTCATCGATTTCTTATAATACAAATGTTCTACCTTCTTCCATACCGTTGATGCATAAGTTTCTTCAGCAATTTCCCAAAGAATGCTACTATAATATTCATGAAGATCGTACTCAAAGTCCTCTCCTTCAGGTCCTATATGATTCTTTTATCTCTTTAGGAAAATCCTTATCAATTACCTTTTATAACCCTTATAACACTAGGGGCCATTTTATATTAATCTTTCATGGACAAAAACTTAATCCCCTATCAAATTTCTCTACCTCGTACTTTGTTGAAGATGATGAAGACATCTTAATGCTAGATTACGTGTAGAAACCCGAGCCTTGCTCTGATACCAATTATCGAAGAAGATGGTGGATTAATTAGACCCACAATCACATATAAAGCAAATAGAAGAATAAAATAACACAAGGATTTATCGAGGT
This sequence comes from Nicotiana tabacum, assembly GCF_000715075.1. Classification (NCBI taxonomy): domain Eukaryota; kingdom Viridiplantae; phylum Streptophyta; class Magnoliopsida; order Solanales; family Solanaceae; genus Nicotiana; species Nicotiana tabacum. The sequence continues at coordinate 24,077,804 of NC_134098.1, forward strand.
TCGACTAAGCCTAATTTTCGGTGAAGAAGAAGATAGTTTTTAACTATGAATGAGAAAAAAATGCACAGTTCAATCTATAGAATCCCCAACTTCAATCCCTATATATAGATCCCAAATAGTCCCAAACCTATAAGAGAAATATCTTTCAAATCCGACAAGGACAATAAGTGTATTTTTTCCAAATCTATAGAACAATGGGTTTCCCAAACCTATAGGAATTATGAGTTTCCTAAAATACAAGAAAATAATTCTAGACATAAATAACAACTTCATCAGTATTTATGAACATCAAGAAAATTGAGGATTAATGTTGAGATAGATTACTGTATTTAGTTATCAAGGATGCAATTCAATGTATTTATATTCAGTTTGTCTTAGTAATGTATATAAAGGATAAAACATTTTCTACTCTCAAATTGGACAATATTGGATACAAATTAAAATGTCTAAAAATAGCTTCTTTAAATAAATTTAAGTATTCACTAAAAAAAGGAAATATCAGTACAAATGTACCCATATCTCTTTTTGTGGAATGGCTCTAGAATGAACCAATAGGCCCGTGCTACCTTTTAGGAAAACTCAAAATCAAGATGCAAGTTTGGCGGATAATTCGTTAGGCAGCTGAATATGCAAGGAATAAGCTTTTGTGCTAATCCAAAGGAGATATTATTGAGGGTTAGGATTTAGAACGCTTGGAAACACCATTCGCCATTTCATCGTTGAGAACGAACGATGTTCGATGGAATTATGAAAAAATTACCTGAAGATGTTGTAATTTACATACTTTCGATGTTTTCAGTGAAATCTCTTTTACGGTTTAAACTCAACGCCAAGTTTTGGTACACTCTCATACAATCATCAACATTTATGAATGTTCATCTCAACCGCAGTATCATAACCAAAAATGAATTCATTCTTTTCAGCCGCTCCTTCAGAATAGAGACCGAAGGATTTAAAAATCCCTTGTCTATTATTTCTAGTGAAGACTACGATGATCTTAATCTGGTTTTGCAAGATCTAGATCTGCCATATCTAACCTTCACTCCTAACTATCATTTCAATGAACTCGTCGGACCTTGTGATGGTTTGATTGTTTTGACGGATGATGAGGTTATCGTCTTATTTAATCCAGCTACTAAAAATTACATGCTTCTCCCACCTAGCCCTTTTGTTTGTTCAAAGGGTTATCATCGCTCATTTATAGGTGGCGTTGGGTTTGGTTTTGATTCGATTGGGAAAGACTACAAGTTTGTTAGGATGTCAGAAGTTTTTCTCGATACTTACTGGGGTCCCGAGGGGAGGGAGCAAAAAGTAGAGGTTTATGATTTGCACAAGAATTATTGGAGAGATTTGAATCATGTGGATCAACAATTGCCTACTGTATTTTGGAATCCATGTTTTGAGATGCTTCATGATGGAGCCTTTCATTGGTATGCAGTTGGAGACTTAACGTACGAAATTCTTTGCTTTGACATTAGCACTGAGATTTTTCACAACATGAAGATGCCTGATAGTTGTAACGCTTATGATGGGAAGCGTTATAGCCTTGCAGTCTTGAACGAGTCTCTAACATTAATTTGTTATCCCAGTCCAGATACTGAGATTGATCCGACTCAAAATAGCATGGACATCTGGATAATGATGGAGTATGGAGTAAACGAGTCTTGGACTAAGAAATACATAATTAGACCTCTTCCTATTGAATCCCCATTAACAATTTGGAGGGATCATTTATTGCTTCTTCAAAGCAAAAGTGGCCACCTGATTTCCTACAATCTTAGTTCCAATGAAGTCAAGGAATTCGACTTATATAGCTATCCTGAAAGTTTGAGAGCTATAGTTTACAAGGAAAGTTTGATTTCAGTTCCAAAACGAGGACGCGAGCATGGTAGAAAAACTAATTTTTTTAATAAGGTATAACTATTTAACATTAAATTAATTAAAGAGCACCAGTTTTCAACACACACACACACACACATATATATAATTTTAGTTATGAAAAAATTTTGTTGGGTTTGTGGGTCGGATTTAGCTCCGATTAGCTTTTGTTGGTCGGATTTAGCTCCGATTAGCTTTTGTTCATAAATCTTCATAAGTCTGAATATTCTTCTACCAAATCGTATGTATTTTGTGGGTCTTGTGGGTCTTCTACTTCTTTTTCGTATTTAAGTATTTTTTCCCAAATATCTATTTTTATGTCAGTAGGTTTTAATTCTTTGATAAAATATAGGACTAGTATTTTATATTTTTCTAGCATTCTTTTTGTCATGTAAGTAGTTATTCTGTATTTTTCTATCATTCTTTAAAAGTGGTTCAGATTATATTTTTGTTTAGTCTTTAGTGGATTTGTTGTATTTATAACTATTTTTATATTGTAAATATTTTATTGTAATATTCTGTTTGTAACGGTTTTATTTTTAATATTTCCGTTATGTCTTGTTGTATATTTATCAGAAGGTCTATATCCTTTGTTATTAAGTAAGTATTGATTGTTAATTTTAATTGTTGTTCTAAAGCTTCTATTTTTTCCGTAATTTCTATCCAGTATGGTAAATATTCTTGATTTATCATGCTTAATCATAATATTCTCTTATTATAGATTCTAATTTTGATATTTCTATTTTACAATTTGTTATATATTCTACATATTCTATTTCTCCTGTTTCTATATATTCGTTTATATTAATTTTTTGGAGTTGGAAGAATGTTATTAATTTGTTTATATTTAGTTTTTCTAGTTTATCCTTATTATGTAGTTCTTTTAATTGTTTTATATTATCTCTTATATGTTCTAAAAAGATTAGATCTTTAGATTCTTGATATAATTGCATATTTTGATGTAATCTATGTTCTTGTAATTCTATTATTTTTCGGGTTTCTGGTAGGTTCATCTAGTCTGAATATATATCCTCTGTAAGTATATCAAATTCAGATAGGCTTATTGTATTCTCTTCTTCTAAGTCAGATAATTCTGCTAAATCATACCATTGTTGGGTCATTAGTTCTAGTATTTCGTTCATAAGTAATTTGTCAAATATTATATTTTTGATATCATTATTTAGTGATCTAAGTATGTGTAAAATGGTTATTTTATATTCATCAGTGTTATCTAAGATGTAAGGATGATCCATTTTTGTTTGATGTTTTGGCTAAAAATATTCCTTTAATCTCTTCGTTTATCATGTTTATCGTCATCCTATAACAAGTTATTAAGAACAATTCTTTTAGTCACTACCATGATTTTTTGCTTCAATCGTTTTACCCTAACAGCGCCTCAACTTTGGTTACTTCCCTACCACGGCCTTCTGCCTTACTGGTTTCACCCTTAGGATGGCATAGTCTGGGCTTAAACTACTCTCAGCATAATTATTCATGGCAAACTTACTAAAATTATTCTAAATAACAGTTATAACATGATAACAATTATGATAATCTAGAGATTTCAGGAATATATGTATTTAGCTATACATATTTAAAAAAAACTTACTTGATACTGTATATCGGGGATTTCTTCTTTCATAGGTTTGGATTGCTCCATAGATTAAAGATGTTAATTTATTTCACTGAATAGATTTTTACAAGAGAGGTTACAAGAGAGTTTTTTCAGAAGGATGTGAAAGGGGTAAGGTAAGGTGTGTCCCTCTAAGCCTTAAGGGCTGTCTATTTATAACGGAAACTAATCCAAACATCGTCCTCCTAACTTTACACTTGGACGGTCTAAAATTAAAGTAAAAGACGCGTTCCCAACAGTTTTTCCACTGACAGTGGTAGTGATAAAGTGGGACTCACAACAACAACTTAAAAACTAAAAGACGGAAAATAATTTACATAAAGTCAAAAGTTGCTTTAATAATTACATAGCTTTTTTCTTTATGTCATTTTCTGCTTCTTCTTGAGTCCTGCCGATCCTGCTAGCTGTCCCTTTTTTTTTTTTTTTGTCTTGTAGCTTTTGTTGTTAGATTCCTTTGTCTCTTTCTTGATATTTTGTTGCGTATCTTTTTAGTTTTCTTCTTCTTCAAATTTGATTTCTGGAACTATGTTTTTCTCTCCTTGACATTTCGAACATATGTGCTCTGAGTAGATTGGACTAATTTGTTTGCAGTATCTTGTCATTAAGTTTTGAGAAATAAATTCTCCTCTAATAGCTCTTGTAATGGGTGCTTCTTCTGGTTGGATTAATGTTTTAATCCATCTCCGTATCTCTTCCATGTCGTTTTCCCTTAGGTTTTTTGAATGGGTGTAGATCATCGTGTGTTCTCGGGATTGGTATCCCCAAATAGGTTTTTCTTCTACATAATTGTTGACTAGTTCACTTAGAATGGTTGATAGTCCTATAATTCTTTTGTTTGAGTAGAATGCTGGTATATCAGGTTTGGGTATTTCTGGTTGTATTTGTACATTTTCTGGGATAATCATTTCTCTAGTTAGTCCTAATTTAATAACTTGGATTATTGGTTTTATCTCGTTATAGAGTATCTCTGCTGGTGCTACATAAAATTTTATATAAAATAGGTCTCCTTTGGTGATTCTCTTGTAGGTAGTAAAGGCACTATATAGCTCTGGTATTGTAGCTATTTCTTGTCCGGTTTGTGTGTACACTGTACTTAATAGTCCGTAATTGTAACATGTTTTAACTAAATTTGCATTCGTCCCTGGTTGGGCAATCAGTCGGTTGTATCCTTGTAATGGTTGTGTTATATAGTCTGTTTTTGGGTTTTGGGTTGTTTTTGATCTCGGATTTAGGTTTAAAAAGGTTTGAATCTTGTGGATATTTTGTATATAGCTGTTGGTAATATAATCATAGGTTTGTTTTTCCTGGTTTAAGCTTTCTCTATAGCTAGTTGTTTGTGGTGATGGTGTCAAAGGATTTTGGGATTTTGGGGTATATGGCTTGTTGAACATGGCGTTCATATTTGTATTTGTATGTTTTCCTTTTCCTATTGCTGATGTTGATGTACCTGCAGCTGTATGTAAAATAGTGTTAGTTTGTAGGTTTTGGGTTTTTAGGTGTTTCCCAACGTCACCTCCTAGGTCCGCATGTTTTGAGCCATGCTGCTGGCTTAGTTCCGCATGTTTTGAGCCATGCTGCTGGCTTAAGTTTTTTGCTTCTATAATCTGCAACCTCTTTTCTACTTCCGTCATTTGTAGTGATAGTGTAGTAAGTATTGAAAATAGGTCTTGTGTAGTTTCTTCTTCATTTGTTTGTGTACTTTTGTCTTGATAAGTAATCTGCAATCACATTCTTGTCAGTAGGAATTATTTCTATTGTAAATGTGAAATTTAGTATATTTAATACGAGTCTTCGTATTTCTTTCGTTGTAACTGAGTCTTGTACCTTTTTGGTTATCCACCATTTAACTTGTGTGTTATCTGTTCTAACAATAAATTTGTTATATACTATATATGGTTCAAACGATAATAAACACTTATATAAAGCTAATAATTCTTTTCTATTTATTTCCCATTTTAACTGTGGTTCCGTAAATGATCCTGAATAATATCTATAGTGATGTTCTATTTTTTCATCCTTATATTTGTATTTAAGTACTCCTCCATAACTATGGTTACTTGAGTCTGTCTCTACTATATATATAAATTCTCTATTTTCATCTGGAAAATATAGTTTTGGTAATTTTTTACACATATCTTTTATTTTTTGTATATATGTTTTGTCTTTTTCATCAAAGTGATATTCTATATCTTTCTTTAATTTTTTCTGTAAAGGTTTTAAATTTTCTGCCAATTTAGGTATATATTCTCTAACTTGGTTAACTAATCCTAAGAATGATTGTAATTTCTTTTTTGTATCTAGGGTTTCATTTAAATTTATTATTTTTTGTACTATATGTGTTTGCATTTTAATTCCATTTTTATCTATTTGAATTCCTAAGAATTCCACCTGATTTTTAAGTATTTCTGCCTTATTTTTACTAAGGCTAATTCCTGAGGATTCTATTATATGTATGAATTTTTCTAATAATTTTATATGTTGATCTTGTGTCCTTGAGTATAGTAGTATATCGTCTATGTAGATTATACAGTTTTCTAATTGATTAAAATAGCTATCCATAAAATGTTGGTATCTTCCTGGTGCATTTTTATATCCAAATGGTAAAACGTTCCATTCATAAAATCCTTGTGGTACTGTAAAAGCTGTTAATTTTTTAGATTCTTCTTCTAATTTTAGGTGATAAAATCCTGATTTACAATCGAATTTACTGAAGTAATTATATCCTTGTACTTGCCTTATTTTTAATATTTTATTTGGTATCGGGTAATTATATGTTTTTGTTTTTGCATTTAAATTCCTATAATCTATTACCATTCTACTTTTACCTCTTTTTTGCTCATTATGTTTATTTACTATAAATGCTGGGCTATTATGTTTACTATTACTTTCCTGTATATAATTATTTTTTAATAGTTCTTTTATATGCATTTTGAATTCTTCTAGATCATTAAAATTATATTTTAATGGTTTCTGTGTTATTATACTATTTTCATCTATTAATTCTATTTTTACTTTCGTTTTATGTTTATCCCATCCTTGAAGGGGATTTTCATTATATAATGATTCTAATTTGTCTTGAATTATTTTTATCTTATTTATAGCAAATATTATTAATTCTATTTGTTGCTCATTTATTTTTTCATTTTCTAATTTTTGGGTTACCTTTTCACTTCCTTTAATCCACGGTGTTGTTTTTCTTATTTTATTTCTTACTCTTTTTGCTCCTATTTTTTGTTTGCATGGTGTAGTAAACCACCAATGAGTTTTTGTTATTATATGTGGGTATAATTTATCTAAAAAGGGCATTCCTATTAATATATCTTTATTTGTAAATTCATAACTATATATTTCATCCATAGTTAGTATTTTATCCCATATTTGTATTTTTATATTTTTTGCTTTTTGCGTTATCAAGCTTCCTTCATTGTTAAATCCTGTTACCACAATAGGTGTTAATAATTTTTCCCATTTATCTTCAGGTAAACAGTTATGTCTGCATACATTTACTCCTGCTCCTGTATCTATCATGGGTGTATAATATCTGCTGTAATATCCTTCTATTATTATTTTTGCTAGTATATATATTTTTGTCATGTTAAGGTTCTTTCAATTGTTATTTTCTTATTTTTATATGTTATTATAAGATGTCTATCTCCTAGGTTATATGGTTTAACTGTTTCTAACCATTTTATTCCTAAGGTAATATTTTCATTTCCTTGGTAAATATTAAATTCTATTTCTACTGGGATTCCTCCAATAATTAGTTCCTTCTTTGTTATTTCTTCTGTTCCTACCAAATTTTTAGGTAATCCTGGGCATATTGTTTCTGTAGTTATTATTTCACTTTCTTTAACTAGTTCTTTAGTTATATAATTGTCTTCTTGTCCAGTATTTATCATTATTAGGTATTTTCTTTGATCTATTACTCCTGTTATATAATAGTTGTGTAACTCCGGTTCTTTTATTAATCTTTGTGGGTTTGTATATTCTAATCTTCTCGAGGTACTTGCTCTTGAAGATGTAGTTTGTGGGGATTCATAATTTATTCTTTTAGATATGCTTAGTCTTTCTCTTACTATTTCTAAATCTCCTTCCATATCTATATCTTTGTAACTATAATCATTATTGTCTATGACTGATATTATACTATCAAATGGGTTTTCTATCTTTATTTTTTCAATCTTATTTCGTGCTGTTATTTTGTGATTGGTTGTTAATATATATAAATTTTTACATTTTGCAGTAAATATTTTACTTCCTGGTGCCAGCTCTATTCCTGACATTTTCCAATACAATACTAGTGATTTATCTATATTAGCATCTTTTAATGCTACTGTATAGTTAGCACTAATTATAAATTTAAATTTTTGGTATATCAAATTTCCTTTTATTGCACAAATTATACTCTTTTCTATAGGTTGTACTATTCTATCATCTGCTAAATATATTTCTATTGGTGTATCTATCCCTTCTCTAAAACAGGCTTTTATAAGTATTTCTGTTCCTCCTAAGTGTACATATTTGATCGGATTTTTTGCTTTTATATTCTGAATTTCTTTATTTATTGTTCTTTTATTTATTATAGGTATTTTAGCTTTTCCTCTAGTATATTTACAATCTATTATATGTTCTTTTTGACTTATTACATAATATTCTTCTTTTTTAATTTTGAACCAGTTTTTTATTGTTGGTACTTCTAATATTTTACCGATGCTTAAATCTAAATCTTTTCCTTTTATTTTTTCAAAAATATCATTATCAAATATTACTTTTTGTTCACTTGATTCTTCATCCTTATATTCTTCTCTGCTTATTATTTGTATATCGTTTTCAGTCATTTTCCTCTATATCTGATAGTTCTTTTTCTGATTCTATTTCTGTTTCTAATTCAGGTTCTAATTCATAAATACTATCTTCACTATCTAATTCATAATCTATATAGTCTAGTTGCATGTATTCTTCATTATCAGTGTTAATTTCTGTTATTTGTTTCTTTTTAGGGTCTCTAGGTAATTTACAATCTTTGGCTAGGTGTCCTAATTTTCCACAATTGTAACAAGTACATTCGGATAATTTTTTCTTAATTCTATATGGTCTTTTTCTTTTGTAATCTTTTATATAATATCTTTTCCTCGGGTTTTTATACTTATATTTTAACTTATTTCTTCTATATTTTTTATATTTTCTTTTATAATTTTTCTTTTTATAATAATTATCTGTACATCCAAACTGGGGTGCAGTTTTAATTTTACAACATGTAAGGTTTTTTATCAGTGTTTTTTCCATTTTAATTTCTTCTTTATGTTTTTCACATAATTCTATAAACCAATTTTTTAAATATCTAATTCTAGCTCCTAAGGTATCTTCTAATCCTGCTTTTTCCCAATCTCTTATTATTTTAGAACTAAAAGGTTCTGGTAATTTTGTAAAGTATATTTTTCTGATTTCTTTTCCTTCTTCAACACTATATGTTCCTTTATAGTAATATTCTTTAAATGCACACGTATATTCGTCTATGTAACACATGTTACATATAGCTAGTTTGTTCATTAGATTTCTACTTACTGTTTTTTCCTTTTGTTGCTCTTCTATTTCTGTTGTCATACTACTAAATTCATTTCTTATAGCTAATTCATATTTTACTAATATGTCTATAGTTGTTGTAGCTGATTCACCATCGAATTTTTTATTACTTCTTAATGCTTTTATACTTTCATCATTTAGATTTTGTATCCATAATTTTACTGTTCCTATTATTGTCCTTTCTATATATCCTGGTGCTTCTGGAATTGGTATTTTATTATCTATTAATTGTTTTGATATATATCCTACCCATAGTTGTATTATTTTATTAACGTCTTCTACGCAATCTAAGTCCAAAAAGTTATATTGTTCATTTATTGTTTTTGGTGTCCATTTTCTGTTTAATCTTTTATCCCATAATACTTTACTTCTGTCACTTCGTTCATAATTATTATTGTAATATGTTGGTATTGTTTGTTTGTATTTTCTTTCTTTTGATGTACTTGGTTTTTCGCTTATATCTCCGGCATATATTTCTGGATTTATTACGTTATTTGTTTTAGTTATCAGTTCTGTATATGTTTCACTTATTTCTGAATCTTCTGAACTTTCTGTATTCTGTTCATTTTCATTATTAGTTTCATTTATTTCTTCAAGTTTTACTTCTATGTCCTCTTTTAATTTTTCCCTAAATTTTTCTATTTCTTCCTTCAATCTTTCTTCTTGCTCTAATTCTTTTTTCTTTTCTCTTTCTCTCTGTTTGTTTTCATATAATTCTTTTAATATTGCTAATTCTTTTTCTAATTCCATTATCCGGGTGTTTTTGTTTTCTTCCACTTGCTGTAATTCTTTTTTAGCTTGTTGCCTAATTTTTTCAATTTCATTTTTCCTATCAATTTCTTCATTTTCTTTTATTATTCTTGTCATTGCTGTTAAACTATCTTCTAATCTTGCAGTTTCTTTTTCTAACATTAAATATATGTTTTCTCCTACTTTCTTATATCTTCTTCCTATATTTGAAGTTATTATTTTTATTTTTAATCCATCCAAATTTTCGTATGTTTTTTCGTCTACCGCAAATTCTTCTTTATTCATATTTTATGTTTAATCTTAAGTTGTAAGATATACTTATATTCTAGTTTTGACATTTTGTTTATTAATTTGTCCTTTTTCGTGGTTTTATATTCTTTATATAATTCCTGTAATTTTGTTATTGTTTTCTTTTCTTTTTTAGGATAAAAAATTAACAAGTAAAAATCCTAAAAAAGAAAATGTCGTGATGGCACCTAGTCTCTAAGACTAGCCTAACATACATTGAGAATTTAACAGAAATAATGATTTAGATATCAAATTAAACTAGTAAGCTATCATAATAAAACCCAAACGGTACAACAGTCACAATATTCTTCAATACCGGTGGAATTGAGTCTTAAGATCTACAGAAAATGCACTAGTAGTATCTAAATACAACTCTGTTTGAAATGAAGACAAACAGAAGTAAGGCAATAGAAGAAGGTGACTCTGAGGCCTGCGAGCGTCAATCATGTATACCTTGAAGTCTCCGAAGTAACTAGGTCCACTCACTGGTGTCTGGCACGAACAGAAGTACCTGAATCTGCATTAAAATGTAGAGAAGTGTAGCATGAGTACACCACAACGGTAACCAATAAGTATCAAGCCTAACCTCGGTAGAGTAGTGACAAGGCCAGGTCAAGACACCTACTAGACAACATAAAACTGAATAGAGTATAATATAATATCTAATAACGAAAAGTAAAGAAATAGATGACAACAGAACAGTACGATGGTATAAGGCTAACAACGGGAATTAGAGCAATAAAGGACAACAAAGAGTGAACATATGATTGGAACAACTAGTTATCAAGTATCGTGAAAGAACAAGTAGAAACAAATGAAGGAAAGACAATAACCGTTCAAATGACCTAGCCTTTTCACATAGAATGTACAACAAGAATCACAACTGAGGTACCTGTCATGCCCCGACCTCGCAGAGCGCGACTGGTGCTCAACCAACATACCCTAGTCAAGCAAGCCTGTATAATATCTTCTACCCAAACTCACCCATGAATAAAGAGAAAATCTATTTCATTAATTAGACAATGAGGAGGTCATGTGATCAACCCCAGGTTATTACCATTAGTCACGTCATTTATAAGTCTGAAAATACATGCACTCTTATGGTTTGAAGTGGAACATGTGATTCAAATACAACATTACTAGTTTGACTTTCCCAACACTAATATACAACCCACAACATGTCTACGGAGCCTCTAATAGATACAAAAGAGTACTATGATAGTGCCGGTAACAAGGCCCCGACTATACCTCAAAATATAATACACAAGGAACAAAAGACACACGACCCCGAAATGAAGTGGGACTCACCAAGTCAGCTGGGTAGAGGGTGCACCGCTATCAGTGATCAATGCCGCCATCTGTGAAACCACCTTTATCCATTAAAGATGCACTGTCCCCGACAAAAAAGACGTTAGTACATATGGAATAGTACTAGTATGAATGATTAAACACCCTCTCAATAGAATGAGTAATAATATAAGGAAGAACAATCATAGAATCAATGGGAGCCTCAAACAATACCAAAGCATAGAGTTAGGAGCAAGATAAGATTTCAAGTAAATTACCAAATTTTAGGTTGGAGATCTTTAGTACCGATATACCACCATGTCTTTAACACGGAGTCTAATCATGGCTCGACCGGCTAGGCCATCTCACCCAAAGACATTCAATCACAATTACAATCACTATCCCAATAACAATCTCAAGCACAATCAACACCACGTGTGCGGCATGGCGTCCGATCTAGACCTGATCGGCTAGGCCGTCTCACCATAATGTCGTGTCAAATGACATCACCCTTCACTAGCAATCATCTCACTCCAATTTAGGGGAATATTATCATCACATCAATCTCATCCCAAATAAGGGGGAATAATCACAATCCACTCCTACACCGGTACGTGTAGTTTTGGGGTTAAGTTATTTCAACCAACCCTTACTCAGTGACTAACGATACTCCCGAATGTTTATTATATAAAGGACTTTCAGCTCATTACATGGTCTTTTACTCAACTTTTCACTTCATTGGCACCTGTGGCCACAAATGTAATATCATTCTCGGCATGCCGGTCATATTTCATATTTCATGCTCACCCCTTTTATTTTCAAGCATCATCAAAGATTTATATCTACAAAGCATCTCTAATCACGACTTTTAGTACACATATGAGTAAATAAGAGTCTTATGCACATTGAGTTTTCTTTCACAATTTGGCATACAACAACAACAATATACACTGTATTATCGCCAACTGTGGGGTCTGGGGAGGGTAGTGTGTATGCAGACCTTACCCCTACCTTATGAGGATATTGAGATTGTTTCCAATAGACCCTAAGCACATGAAAGCATAAGCACCACATTAATGAAAGTATAGATATAATTTGGCATAATAACTAGCAATTAAGACATAATAGAATTCATAATATTTCGGTACATGGTCACATTTGAATACATTCTTGAAGGATAACACAATATGATAAGAGCATCTGGAACACATTTTGAACAAATGTCTTTCGTCACAGAATTTATTCAAAAAAGTCAAATTTATAATAAATAACTCGGGACTTACGAGAATATCGTGGGATTCGATTCTAAGAGAGGAGTTTAGCCGACATACCTCGCTTTAATCTCTCCTTAAATTACTACACAGTTCCGAAAATCCTAGCAACTTTGATCTATTTAGAGACATGATAAAATGGAGCCACAATTAGGAAGATATTTATAGGTTCAGCCCACTTAAGCATTTTATCAAGCACTAGGTGTGCATTATGTTTTCAAGGTCCTCCTATGGTGGATTCCTTCATCCCACAACCCAATATCTACCCTTTTGAGCTCAACAACCTTCCCACAACTTTGTTAGTACATGCATGCATAGATAACACCCCCATACCTAAGAATCACACTCCCCATTACCCATCTTCTACCTTAAACTCGAAATTGAAGACTAGGGTATGGAACATTATGTAACACCCCGATACATTTCGAAGTACTTAAGTGTAAAGCCCGGTAAAATTTGCAAAGAAAATAAGGTTTCATGGTGCTAGACTAGGCTTACGTGTTTGAGAATTGTAGAAATCCTTCGTGGCGAGCTTGAGTTGAACAATGCACCGGAGAGTAAAGAAAAATATTTGGCAATGAAATGCATTTCTGCGGTCCATTATGCGACCGCAGAATCACTCTGCGGGCCGCATAATGGCCGCAGAGTGAGGCAATTAATTGGGCCAGTTGGAAGCAATTATGCGGTCGACTATGTGACCGCATAACTGTTTTGCGGTGCATTATGCGACCGCATAGTGACCGCAAACACAGACAAATTTTTGGTCATTTTAGCACCAATTATGCGACCGATATGCGGGCGACCGCAGAACCTGTTCTGAGGCTTTAGTTTTGGGTTTTAAAATCCGACCCTACTTCGTTAAATATACTTTTTGGTCTATTGTTTAGATATAATCTGATATTTTAGAGTGAGAGAGAGTGCCCTAGAATGAGAAGGTATTCTTCAACAATATATTCTTCAATTCTTGCTCAAGTTTTGGAAGATTAAGAAGGGAAACTCACTAGGTCTTCATCCTAGAGGTAAGATTCTACACCCTAACCCCTAATTTCGAAATTATCTGAAAATGGGTAATTAGCAAGATAATATTTGGGCATGAGAGGTGTTTATTTTACATGCATGTGTTATCAAAGGGTGTAGGAAGATTGTTGAGCTAAAAATGGTAAAGATTGGGTTTTGGGTTGATGGAATCCTCCATAAAAAGGACCTTGAAACCTTAATGCACATCTAGTGTTTGATAAAATACTCAAATGAGCTAGAACCATAATCATCTTCCTAATTTTGATTCAATTTGTTATATTTCCACAATAGATTGAAGTTGCTAAGAATTTCGGAATATTTTAGAGTTTAAGGAAGCTCAATTGAGGTATGTTGGCTAAACTCTTCTCTTTGAATTGGATCCCACGATATTCATGTGAATTATGTAAGTCCCGAGTGGTTCATTATAAAATTGACTATTTCGAGTAAGATTGAGTTGGAAGATATATGTTCAACAAGTATTCCAAATGCTTTATTTATGCTATGTTATCAATTTAGGATGTGTTTAAAATATGAGTTGTGCATTAGAAATGTTCGACTTCAAGTTAAATTCAAACGAAGTCTATTATGCCAAATTTTGTGAAGAATCTCTATGGGCTGTAGACTCTTAATTGCTCACATGTGTACTACATGCCTTGATTTGAATTGTTGTTGTTATTGATGATATTGATGTTAGAAAGAAATAAAGGTGAGCATGAAATACTAAATACGGCCAACGTTCCAAGAATGATCTTATAATTATGGCCATTAGTGCCAATGAAATGAAAAGATTTGAAAGTAATATGAGATGCGATGATTGATATAAAAAGGTTGATGTCTCGAATAAGACAACCTAGCCGGTCGGGTCGTGATCGGACACCATACTGCATACATGGTGGTGATTGTGCTGGAAATTATAATTGAAATTGTGATTATGATCGATGTCTCTAATGGATAGCCTAGCCGACCGGGTCGCGATCGGACTCCGTGTTAAAGATGGTGGTATTGATATTAAGAGAAATTGCGGTTGATGTCTCTAATGAGATAGCTTAGTCGATCGGGTCGTGATCGGACTACGTGCTGAGAGTACGGTGGTACTGGTTTTGTGAATAATGGTATTGTGAATAATGGTATTGTGGACAATGGTATATCGATACTAAAAATCTCCCAATGTGAGATATGGAAATTAATTTGAACACTGTCTTGATCCTAAATTGAGGTTTGATGTTGATTAAGGCTTTCATTGATATTATGATAATCTTATTTGTATTATTTGTCATTCTATTGAGAGGGTGTTTAGTTATACATACTAGTGCTATTCGACGGTACTAACGTCCTTTTTGCCGGGGGCGCTGCATCTTTAAATGGATGCAGGTGGTTCCACAACAGGAGATATTGATCAGTGATAGTAGTACACCTTCTTCCCAGCTGACTTGGTGAGCCCCACTTCATCCCGGGGTCATGAATCATTTGTACTTTGTGTATTCTGTTTGAGGTATAGCCGGGTCCTTGTTGTTGGCATTATCATTGTACTCTTCTTTATCTATAGAGGCTCCATAGACATAGTGTGGGTTGTGTATTGGTGCTGGAAAAGTCAAAATACATATTATGTTATGGTTGTATTACTTGTCCATTTGAGATTTTAAAAATGATGAACTATTGGAAATGAATTGGTATTGTAGACGGGAACACCTTTTTGTCTAATTAATGAAAATATGTATTATCTCCATTCGTGGATGAGTTTGGGTAGAAGAAAATCAAACAGGCTTGCTCGGTCGGGTTCACTCAGTTGAGCGCCAGTCGCGCTCCTCGATTTTGGGGCCGACACCTTACCTCTTGGATGAAGACCTTGTGAGTTTTTCTTGTGAATTCTCTAACTCTTGAGCAAGGATTGATGAACAATTAGCTTAGGAATTCCTCCTCTCACTCTAAACCACTTTCCTCTCTCTAAAATATCAGTTTGAACCTTCTAAAATAACCCATAAGGTTGTTTTATAAAAATGGGATCGGGTTATAAAATCGGAAAATTGACCCACCGAACATAGCTCTGCGGTCACAGAGTGAACTGCAGAATAGATATGCGGCCCATAAAATGGGTGGTGAAAATGATGCCAAAAAAGGGTGGCTTGAACTGGTCTGCGTCCAAGTCTACGGCCAGCAGACCAGTTCTGCGCCCGCGAACTGGACCACAAAATCTCCCTTCGAAAAGCTTCATGGCAAATCTGTGACGGAAATGCGGACCACAAAACGGATATGCGAACGCATAATGGACCACAAAACAACCTTCAAAATCCAGCAAATTTTCTGGTCAACTCCGCGATGGATATGCATTCCGCGGAACAGATATGCGGTCGCGAAACTGACTGCAAAATCAAACACATGAGCCTACCTTGGTATCACGAAACCCCGTGTCCTATGTGAAATTTTACGGGGCCTTACAGTACCATACTTCATTTCACATTTCGCAAGTCATAATCAAAATCTTCTTTATCTCGCCGCGTGAGCCTTACATTTATATTTTTTTAAAAATATTTTTTCCGAAATAGCTACACGCGCTTTAGCCCCCTTATCTCACCATGTGGCTTCAAGTAATTTCCTTACTAGCAACACGCGTATAAATCCCACCTTATCTCGCCGCATGCATATCGACCCCTATCTTTATACTGCTGCATGCACATCAATATCATAACACAATAATCAGCTCGCACCATACGTGCCCAATGCCAGAAAATTGCCAACATCAACAATACCAATGTTACCACAACATATAGCCTCACAGCTCAACCACAATGTGTACAAGAATCTTAATAACAACAAAATGAATGAGACCAACTCGATGAGGAAAGATATCTCAATATTCAACAACTTAAACCTCAATGTGTTAATAGCTTTCACAATTACAATATCAATAACTCACAATGAAGGTATTCTCCCGGAATGGCATCTTCCAATTAAAGTGCAAACATAAGCTTAACAATGAAAGAGATAGCATGAAACAACAATTAAATCTAAACACATGAGAATAAATCAACAATGGAAAGAACGGTATGTAACAACAACTACTGCGAGTTTATAGATATAATGAAAAAAATATGTTTGCCAAACACCAGCACTTCCAGTTCCATTCACAATATCAAACACCACCCACAACCTGTCTACGGAGTCTCTTAGTACAACAGAAGAGTAGCATGGAAGTGCCGGCAACAAGGCCCCGGCTATACCTCAAAACACAATGTACAACATCAAATGACATCAGGCCCGGAATAGAGTAGGGCTCACCAAAACCTGCTGAATAGAGAGTGACTTCTAACAAGGACCAAAGCTGCCCGCTGATGAACCACCTGCATCCATTGAAGATGCAGCGCCCCCGGCAATATGGACGTTAGTACATATGGAATAGTACTAGTATGTAGAGCTAACTGTTCTCTTTCAAAAAAGAATGCCAATGTAAGAAAGGGAAAACCATGGAAACAACAATCAATAATCAATGATATCCAAATGCCAAGATAAAACATAATAATTTCCAAAATACGAAGATAATATTATTTTTGGTTGGGAGATCTTTCGTACCAATATGCCACCGTCCACAATACCACCGTACTTTTAGCATGGAATATGATCACGACCCGATCGGCAGGCCATCTCATCTGAGACATCAACCACAATCACAATTTCAATTAACATTTCCAGCACAGTCACCATCATGTGTGCGACATGGCATCCGATCACGACCCGATCAGTTAGGCCATCTCACCACAATGTCGTGTGGATCAACATCGCCCTTTTTTTTTTGTAATCACATCATCCAAATAAAGGGGAATATTCTCATCACAACAATCTCATCCCAAATAAGGGAAATAATCACAATGCACCCTACGCCGGTACGTGTAGTTTTGGGGTTAGGTTATTTCTACCTATCCTTCCTTGGTGACTAACGATACTGCCAAAAACCTTTATATTTTTTTTGCACACAAGGAACACACAAGTTCAAATATATTTTATATTCACCTCATTATCTTTCACACTATATATATCTTCGTTAGTATTTTCAACCATTCACAACATCGTTATTTCCTTGGCTCTCTTGGCCATACTTATGATTCTTCGTCCATGGAACGTTGGCTATATTTCATATTCCACACTTTCATTTCTCTCTTTTCATGGATCATCATCAACAAATAGAATATTACGGAAATCACAACTGTATGTTCATTAGTAATGAAGACTTTAAACACAATGGATTTCTTTCCAAGAAATGGAGTAAAATGATTGGCAATCGAAGCACAAGTTAAAATTCATAAAGGAGTAACACATCATTTATTCTTGAAATACTTTTCCCCAAAAGGGCAATACACAATTTAAACTCATAAATGTATAAGAGCTCAAAAATATTGGAAATACTTACAAAGCATAGCATTAGTTAAAACTACCACATTTGGGCATGACTTGAGTACATAAGCTTTTAGGCAAATCTATTTTCGAAGTCAATTTGGAACAGTTGAATCAAGGATCATTTCATAACCTTTCTCACATCATTTCATTTCCTTGGCACCAATGGCCACAAGTATAACTTTATTTTTGGCATGGTGGCCACGCTTTACATCTCCAACCCACTTCTTTCACTTTCCAGCATCTTTATAGCTTATCAACAACAAGGCATTTTAAATCAAGACTTTAGGTACACATATGAGCAGCTAAGAGTCTTAAGCACATCGAGTTTTTCTCCCACAATTTGGCATCATAACTTTCATCTGAAACACGACTCAAAGCCATGACATTTTAATACACATATCATTCTTGGACACATTCCCGAAGGATAACATAATGATATAGGAACATTCGGAACACATTTTGAATACATAATTCTCGACACTTTGCTTACTCGGGACAATCAAATTTATTGGGAACAACTCGGAACATAGGAATAAGGAACTTGAGCCAACAATACTTTAAACTTAAGGGAACATCATGGAATTCATTCCTAAAAGAGTATTTGAGCCAACATACCTCGCTTTGAGCTTTCCTTAAATTATTACAATGTTCTCGAAATCCTAGAAACTTTGATTTATTTAGAAACATAACAAAATTGAACATAGATTAGGAAGATATTCATGGTTTCAACTCGTTTGAGCATTTTATCAAACACTAGATGTGCAAATTTGATTACAAGGTTCTTCCACAAGATTTCTTTAACTCCACAACCTAATCTCTACCCATTGGAGCTCAACAATTTTCCCACAAACCCTATTGGTACATGAATGTATAAATAACAACTATCATACCCAAGAATCATACTCCCAATTACCCATCTTCTATCCAAGTTTGAAATTAAAGACTAGTGTTAGAACCTTACCTCTTGGATGAAAATCTTGTGAGATTTTTTGTTGAATTTCAAAGCTTGGACAAGATCTTGATGAACAAAGCACTTTAGGCTTCCTTCTCTCTCTCTCTAGAATACTCCCCTCTTCTATCTAAAATGTTAGATTTTTGCCTTCAAAACGAGCCCCAAGGGCTTTCAATCAAAATAAGGTTGGGTTATAAAAATAAAATAATGGACCCTCCAAAATCCGGACAGGGCTACAAACCAGGCTAGGCACGCTCTGTAGCGAGCTACAGACCAGGCTTCGCGAGGGATATAGCATGGTCTAGCGCGCTGCAGACCTTGCACCGCAAGCTCTATAGCACGATCTAGCGCGCTACAGACCTGGCTTCGCGAGGTATATAGCATGGTCTAGCGTGCTACAGACCTGGCTTTGTGAGGTCGAAATGATTCAACTCCTCAACCTACTGTTCAACCCAAAAAGTCCGAAAATACAATAAATTAGCCTACTTTGGCACCACAGAACCTTAAATTCCTTAGTGAAATTTTCGGGGGCCTTATATTCTCCCCCGCTTAGGATCATTCGTCCTCGAATGAGGAGTAGAGTTCGTCCCCAAACACTTAACATAACTTTTCTTCTTCTTCCACAAATCTTAAGCTCCCAAATTTGACTAACTCCCAATTTTTTCAGAAATTTCGGCAAGTTCTCCTCTGTAATTTGGCCTATCCACCTGCCAGAGAATCACCAAAACCACTCCTAAAAACACATCCACAACTTGACAAAGCTTCACAACATAACAATAACACAATTTTCAACATTACCAGCATTAGTTTATCAAAAATAATATCTGGTCATGAGCTGCACATATTTAAATCATAACATATAGAAAGTACCTTTCGATCCACAATCATTTGACTATACAATCAAGTGAGAACATTTTCTTTCCTAAACACTTTTGTCCTTCGAGATGGCCTTCTCAACTCATAGACTTCGCCATAACACTCGACAGAGGCAATCTCAACTTCCGAACTTATCTAACAAGGATGACAATTAAGTACTCTCATAGGCCAATTATCCAATAACTTCACCTTCACTAGCTTTCACCGTAACGATAGACAAAGGATTTTCAACTACCTTCTTAGACATAGACACATGAAACACCGAGTACATGGAGGACAATGATGAGGGAAACATCATACTCATAGTTCGGCATATTTCCTTCAACATTCAATATGGCCTAATGAGACTCAGGCAGATTTTTGGTCACTTTGGACACCAATTATGCGACCGATATGCGGTCCGCATAACCATTATGCGGTCGCATATGCGACCGCAGAACCTGTTCCGGAGCTTCATTTTTGGATTTTAAAACCCGACCCTATTTCGTTAAATACACTCTTTGAGTCATTTTTGAGGTAAAATCTGATATTTTAGAGTGAGAGAGAGTACCCTAGAATGAGAAAGTGTTCCTCAATAATTGATTCTTCAATTCTTGCTCAAGTTTTGGAAGATTAAGAAGGGAAACTCACTAGATCTTCATCCTAGAGGTAAGATTCTACACCCTAACCCTCAATATCGAATTTTGTTTAGAAATGGGTAATAAGCAAGATAATTTCAGTGTAAGAGGGTTATTTATTTTACATGCATGTGTTATCAAAGGGTGTAGAAAGATTGTTGAGCTAAAAATGGTAAAGATTGGGTTGTGGGATGATGGAATCCTCCATAAAAGGACCTTGAACCTTAATCCACACTTAGTGTTTGATAAAATGCTCAAATGAGCTGAGACCATGAATATCTTCCTAATTATGGTTCAATTTTGTTATGTATCAAATAGATTGGGATTGCTAGAATTTTCGGAACGTTGTAGTAATTTAAGAAAAGCTCAATTGAGGTATGTTGTCTAAACATTCTCTCTTGGAATTGAATTCCATAATGTTTCCGTGAGTTTCAAAGTATGGGTTGCGTATTAAAATGTGGTGGCTTGAATCGTATTTCAAATGAAAGCTAGTATGCCAAATTATGTGAGAAAATCTCAATATTTTTAAGACTCTTAATTGCTCATATGTGTACCTAAATTCTTGATTGGGAATGTCTTATTGTTGATAACCTATAAAGATGGTTGGAAGTGCAATCAGTAAATTGGGAATATAAAGTGTGGCCAACGTGCCAATAGTGAAAGTTTTACTTGTGACCAATGGTGCCAATGAAATGAAATAATTTGAGAAAGATTATGAAATGAGCTTTGACTCAACTATTTCAAAATTGACTTCGACAATATTATCGGCTAAAAGTTTATGAACTCAAGTGAAGCTCATATGTGGCTGTTTTAGCTAATGCTATAATTTGTAAGTAATTTTCAATGTGTTTTGCGTTCTTACATGTTCGTGAGTGGAAATTGTGTATGATTTTAACTTGTACTTTGTTTGCCAATCATTTTACTCCATTTATTGGAAAGAAATCGGTCGTATTTAAAGCCTTCATTACTAATGAATATAAAGTTGTGATTTCCGGAATATTCTACTTGTTGATAATTATGATGATGATCTATGAAAGGGACGGAATGAAAGTGTGGAATATGAAATACGGCCATTGCGCCATGAATAAAGAATCATATGTATGGCCAAGAGAACCAATAAAATAATAATTTTGTAAGTGGTTGAAAGTACGAATTAGGTGATATGTGGTGTGAAATGTTATGAGATGTACGTATTTGTACTTTTGTTTCCAATGCCATATGAAATCCTATGGACGGTCTATGAAATGCATAGGTACATTGTGCTATGAAATCCTATGGACGATATATGAAACGCATAGGTACATTGTGTTATGAAATCTTGTGGACGGTCTATGAACACATAGGTACATTGAGATATGAAATCCTGTGGACGGTCTATGAAACACATAGGTACATTATTTTATGAAATCCTGTGGACGGTCTATGAACGCATAGGTACATTGTGTTATGAAATACATTGTGTTATGAACTCCTGTGGACGGTCTATGAAGCGTATAGGTACATTGTGTTATGCAATCCTGTGGACGGTCTATGAACGCATAGGTACATTGCGATATGAAATCCTGTGGATGGTCTATGAAACGCATAGGTACATTGTGTTATGAAATCCTGTGAATGGTCTATGAACGCATAAGTACATTGTGTTGTGAAATCCATTGTGATATGAAATCCTGTGGAAGGTCTATGAAACGCATAGGTGCATTGTGTATAAGAGGTATAGATGTACGGTATGAATAAACACTATGGACGGTCTATGAAATGCATAAGTGTATAATATGATATGCGAACACTAAGGACGGTCTAATGAGACACATTATTAATGCAGAGAATTGGTGCCCCTTTTATTGTCCTTGTTTGTACAGGTTGTTTCAATTACATTATATTATGTGTTCCACGTATAGATCATATGGGTATTCCCCTTTGCCAGGGGCGCTGCATCTTTAATGGATGCAGGTGGTTCTACAGCAGGTGGCATTGATCAGTGATAGCAGTACACTCCTTTCAGCTGATTTGGTGAGCCTCACTTCATTTCGGGGTCATGTATCTTTTGTTTCCCATGTACTTTGTGGTTGAGCTATAGCCGGGGCCTTGTTGCCGGCATTTTTATATTACTCTTCAGTTGTACTTAGAGGCTCCGTAGACAGGTTGTGGGTGGTATTTGATGTTGGGAATTGGATTAGAACTGTTGATATTTGACAATATGTTTTTCATTAAATCTATAAACTCGTACAATTTTGGAAATATCGAATGATGCTGTTAATGAGAATGAAATGGAAGTGGTTAATGAAATCTCTTCAGTATTTGATTAACGGAGTACATCTCCTGTTTATTCACGAATGCATTTGGGTAGAATGAAATCTAACAGGCTTGGTTAGTCGGGTTCCCTCGGTTGAGCGCCGGTCGTGCTCCTCGGTTTTGAGGCATGACACGGATACCAAAACTAAACCCTTGGCGACCTTCAACCATTATTCTATGATGTGCTAGAATGGATATGACTATAGAATTCCTACCAAATATGTATTGATCATGGGATGATGCTTCTTCTTTGACATGTTTGAACCTCAACCCCCACACGTTTACTATAAATAAGAATATTGAGGTTTCTAGTTTGAGCTGAAATTATTCAAGAATCCATCAAGGTGCTGAGCAGGGCATTTTAGGAGGTTATATCCTAAGAGATATGAAGGTTACTACCAATAGCGCGGACATGTTTAATCATTGTGATGATATCATCGATTCGATAAATGAGGCATAAAGTTGCCTAGAAGGCATTGATAAAGTGGGAACAATGTACATGATCTTAAGATGTAAAAGAAGTGAGTCATTTTGGACATGTGATATATGGGAGGCATGATCAGGAGGATAAAGACAGTAGCGTCAGTTATTCTTGGAAGACTATTCTTACACCCCATGTTTTCGTACGTGAAAGTACGCCATAAGTAAATTGATGGAAGCTCGTAAAATGAGATATTAAATCCCGCATTTTCGTACGTTAAAGTTTTGTCGTAAGCTAATCAACGTAAGGTCGGGAATGAGACTATTTGGAGATTATAAGCATTATGCTACTTCAAACAAGTGATGAGTAAATTTGTGAAGGTGAGAGGGTAAGCAAATCGAAGAAAATGAATTTTCGTCGAAGTTTGACATTTTGAGATAAAATACGAGCCGAGCGATAATACCCGATATTTATGGACTAGTACCATACAAGGTACCATATGGCTATGATAATAAGGTGTATAAAGTGTATTAAAAGTGAGTAGTATTTTATGTAATTTGAGATAATTCTTAATTATGTGGGTAATTGGTTAATTATTGGACGTGTAGGGGAATTAATGGATTGATTAAGAAATGGATGGATAATTGGATAAGTGATGGGGCACTCACATGGGAACACCCCTTAAACCCCATAAATGACTCTTTAATTCATTACATTATGTGGAAACTTTAGAAAAAAGAGTGCCTTAGTCATCTTATCGAGAGGAGCCCACCTAAAGGTTAAACAAAAAGCTTTCTGTTTCACAAATTGAATTCTCATCTCTTGAGAACAAGCTTCAGCAAGGATACACTTTGTAACAACAACGTTATCAATTGTTCATTTCTTAAGCAAAAACAAGAAAGTTAATTCTTAGCGTAAAATTTTGGCATGCTGTCTCTTCATTTGGAGTATTGTGCGGCTTGCGGCTAAATTAGCGGAATGAAGCCTCGAGGGAGATAAAGATCGAAAGGCAATTTCAATACTCTAAATAAAAGGATCTTCAAGCAATTCTTACAAGATTTTAACCAAACTTCTTGCAACCAAACAATTCCAACGAGAATTGTTAGAACTGTAGCAACGTAAAATTTTGCGGTTCTAAAGGAGTACGATGCAAAATTTTCCAAGAATATCATACGGATTTTTTCCTACTCCAGGTATGTTAAGGTTATCCCTTCTTTCTTTTTGGCATGATCTATACGACACGAGCGAAATGAGCAAATGCACAATTTTCATAAATGACTCTATTCATAGAAATATTAGGGGTGTCTATATTCTTAATTCCCCTTGTGAATTATTATTATATCTTCTGTTCATGGGTCTCAGGAAAAAACATACGTTATTGATAAAATTTATCCGACAGGCATATTATTTTTATGACATTCCGAGAAATTTTTATTAACGTATTTCTTGTGCATTTAATGCATTTATACATGTACATTGACCCATGACCAGATGACGTTATATACACGTATGTTATATGTATATGGGATATGGGAAAAGGTTATGGCGTTATATACGCACCACCACCTAATCAGCTGGTATACGCTGATGATTTGCCCAGAATGGCCGAAATGATATGATGGGAAGCCCTCAAAGTCTTGATGATGTTATGAACACATATACCTATGCATGGTATGACATTTATACGCATATGCATGACGTTATGAAAATGAAATGATTCACAGAGCTATGCAAACATACATGTCGAGTCTTTTAATCCATGTTTCTCTCATGTCTATTATTTACTAATTTTCATTCCTTACATACTCGGTATATTATTTGTACTGACGTCCCTTTTGCCTGGGGACGCCACGTTTCATGCCGCAGGTCTCGATAGACAGGTCGAGAGTCCTCCAAGTAGGCGATCAGCTTAGTTTAAGATATTGGTGCACTCCATTTACTCCGGAGTTGCTTATTTGGTCAGTATGATTTAGATGTATATTGTTTGGTATGGCGGGGATCTGTCCCGACCTTTATGACAATTACATATTCTTAGAGGCTTGTAGATAGCTGTCATGTACGTAAAAGATTGTATGGCCTTGTCGGCCTATGTTCAGTAAACGAGTGGTTATTTTGGTCTTAGAGGCCCATATGTCTTAAGTATAAGTTGGTATTACATGTTGTATTCTACCTATCTCACGATAGCCTCTCCAGCTCAGTTATCTATGATAGTATAATACGAAAAGATACGTTATGTTGGTACTCGGTTGAGTAAGGTACAGGGTGCCCGTCGCGGCCCATCGGTTTGGGTCGTGACAAAAGTGGTATCAGAGCAGTTCTGTCCTAGAGAGTCTATAAGTCGTGTCTAGTAGAGTCTTGTTTATGGGTGTGTCGTGCACCACACTTATAAGCAGGAGGCTACAAGGCATTTAGGATTGTCACTCTTTCTTCTTACTCTAGATCGTGTGGTAGAGCTCAGTTGTAAGAATTCATATTCCTAAACTCTATCTTATTCAAAATACGATGATACCTATATCTAGAAAGATGGCTGGTAAGAGATATAGCTATGGAAGAATTGAGTTAGAGGAACTCGAGTTTGCATCATTTCTATGATGGATAAATGTGAGGTCTTCAGCAGAACATGTGTGTACCTTACGTGTAAGCTTCTTGATAAGGAGCCTTAAAGCAAGAATATATATTCACCTCTATGGTGAAAGGCAATGAGAGATTCAGAAGATATATACAAGCTTCAACAAGTAAAAGGAGCAAGATGAGAAGGGTGCATGGTACCCAGTTAATGAAGATTATCGGTATTTTCAACTCCGGCAGAAAAATATAAGCATTGTGACTTACCTTCAACAGTAACATATGTATGTAGAATTGGCCACACCCATCTCAGTTATGCCCTATGGGGGCTAACATGTGTAGTTAGAGTAACCCAAAATGGTAAATGGATTGTTTGTGTTAGTTGACATTTCCGAAGGATATTACAAAGGTGCTAATAGATCTCCTTGTGAGACACCCAGATGATGCACTCTAGAATGTTACAATTAGATATGAATATTAGCATGAAAACAAATATCAGAAGATAGGCACAGAAAGCCTGGAAGGGATAAATATTACCTTAGTGTTGCTCGCGTCCCTAGTAGAGCGAGAACGTTAAGCAACCCGAAGAGCCACTGGATGGAGAAAATGGGAGCTAAAAGCAAAAGAATGTCTTGTTCAAGTTTTCAGAATAAAGTGATAATCATAAATGTTAGCGGGAAATAAGAAAAGAGTTAATGAAGCATTATGAATAAGATATGATACATGGATGACAACGGTAGATCAAAAAGATGACAGTATTACAGAGTCTATAGTCAATTGAAGGAAAAGACGAGAGGTGACAGGCCTTGAGACAACAAAAGAGTATAGGCCATAAAGTCATATCATCATTTCAAGAAGTAAGTTCGTGACTCCAACCCGACTACCGGAAGGAAAAGTTAGACCCCAGAACAATAGTAATCAGTATGAGCTGGTGAACAAGATAAACTAAACATGAATTAGGGACTGAGTGATTGGATAATAGTCAGCATCATGAGAATTTCAAATTTTGTTCCGGCGAAAATAGAGCGGACAACAGAAGAAGATTCATAAGAAATTCAGAGAATGGTCATTCAGGAAGACGTTTCCCTAAAGCAAGCAATGTGAGCAAAGTTAAGCTTAAGGGACTATATGTGCCAGTTATACTAGGTGCCTTCCTCGTGAGTAAGGAATTTTGTTATCCTTGGTACAGAAGGATTACCACAAGGCGAGTAAGGTTCATCGATGATGTGAAAGGACGCCAAAGATGAAAAGGTAAAACATCTATATGTAGATCGTCATAGCTGTAAATCTTAGTACCCCCTAGGGGGGGGAGGGATATGGAGTGATGTGGCATTAAGTCAGAATTAAGTAGTTCTAGTAATTATGGTATGGTAAAGGAAGAATGCGACAAAAATGAAAAAGGGATGAGATTGCACTTATTCAAAGCCTATAGATAGGCTACTATTCCAGAACATTATGCAAACACAATGTCAAGGAGAGGAAGTGGGGGTTCCTGCTCGAGATGTTATTGATAAATAAGGATCCAGTACGAGACGTAAGTTAAGACAAAGGAAATAACCCAAGAAAGATTACGCGGAATATTGATATGAGAGTGGGCCAACGATTAGTTAGTAGTTGATTCAGGAAGAGCCTAGTTATGGCTAGACAAGAGGATATAGACAAATCAATAGATCGTGCAAGATAAGCAGAGTGAACCCTAACATGGGGAATTCAGTCTCGCAGATATGACATCGTGATCCTTGAGATATATACAGATAGGAGTTGGGGAAGTAAAGGTACCGTATGAGTGTTACGGAAATAAAAGAGCGTCCCACTAGGAAGACGGTCAAAATATCAGTTCACAAGCAACCCTACCAGCACAGGGGTGTGGAGGTAAGTAACTACGGGTAATTATAGGTGAGGAAGGGCATCAAAAATTCCATCGGGTATACAATGTGATAAGCTCACAGCTTTACAAGAATCAGAGGATCCTCCCTAAATACTACAATGAAAGACTAGCTGAGGAAGTAAGGAAGAAGGCTTCAACCTAAGCTTAGTAACCTAAGGAGGAAATGGACTTGTAACAACAGTCTTACAACAATATTGTATGCTCTCCATAAGGAAGTGGTACCTACCTTGGCTAAGGAACGAGAGTAAAACCAAAAGTAATACTCGAGACCATATGCGTTGCACAAAAAATAATTTTTGACATGCGTGAGAACTCAGATAAGCTAAGTATGTACGCAACAAGGGGGCAAAAGATCAGGAAAAAAGAAATTGCTTACATTTGAAGAAAGTTGAAATGGAACGAAAAGAATTATTAGATTAATGATCAGCCATAAAAGACTCAGGTATAAGTTAAAAGAAGGAATCGGGTCCAGGTCATAGACAAAGGATTGAATCATTAGAATATTGTATCATGGTTTTCCATAGCATCCATGAAAGGCTAAAGAAATAACTAAATGCCATGAGCCGCAGATCGGAAGATAGCTTAAGCCTACATAAAGGATGATCAGAAGGAAGAAGAAACTAAAGAGTTACATCAACTAAGTAAATCAGGAATCTGATTATTGGACCCATAAAATCATAGAAATCATGATTGAGAACATTACAGGATCACTCTTAATATCAGAGGTACCAAAGGGATAGTACATTAACCATATTCTATAACGGATCTATGATAAAGCCAGTCAGAAAAGTACCAGCCTTATAAGAAGTCAGTATGAAGCTCCCACCGGATTGTGTGTGCACCAGAGGTGCAAGTACTATAATAGAGCTTCAAGTTATGAATATGAATTATACCTATGTGAAAGGGAGGTCATGAAAGAGATAGAAGATGTGATGCGATATTTTAAGGTAAGTAAGGTAAAAGTGAACAGCATACGAGATACTTAAATGCTGAAGGTTGGGAATAGTTTGTATTGCGGATAGAAAGCTAGAAGCGTGGGGATTTAGTATCCAGGAATGATAGCGTCGTCGTTAGTAATAAAAGTTGTCAAAAGTGCTATTTTAGGTATCGAGAGGTCCAGTTACGAGAATAAAGAAGAGTTACAAATGATGTGATGTCTCGCTTGTTGTTCCAGAATAACGCAAGGGAATCTATGGTACAAGCAAGTTGAAGGAAGGTTGCGAGTAATACAAATGAATATGTGTAGGTCGCAAGCTAAAGTATGGTAGAGCGACAAGGTTTTGGAAAGACATGAGTTAGAATAAGGAATGGCAAGTGAGAAGGTTACAGGAATGGATAAGTTATCGGGATTAAGCCTATAAAGACAAAAGAGCTGATGGTTTCTCTAAGTTATAAAAAGTTCAGCCTAAATGAACTCAAAGAAATCTAAGACTAATAGCATTTAAAGGAGATGAAATGTTGCCCTGGTAGTAAAATTAGGGTATACTTATGATAAATGAAGGATGACGTTTGAACCTTCGATTGAGTGATGATTTGAAGGGATTTCATGAATTGTACAAGATTAAAATACCCACGTAAGTGAGTCACATTGGGATGCTATAAAGTACGATTATTGAAGTACAGTATCGCCACTAAGTGGATCAGGAAAATCACTTAGAATATTTCTCGATGCAATGTAAGCCCTAGTGGAAATGTTTTACGCAAGAAGTTTCAAGATATCAGTGGTAGATTGTAGATCAACATTGATGTCCAGAGGGACATCTTATCAATTTCTGTATATGTTCCCAAAGTGAGGCCTAAAGATTGTCTAAAAACAGAAGGGAAGAGTTGCATATGCACACATACAAGGAAAAAGTCGTACAGGAGCTGCATGGCCAAAGGAAGCAACAGTTACAAGATTGAAAGGATTCCGACCATAAGTCATGGTGTGAGAAAGAGACTCCTTATCTTATTAAGGTGATACAAAAGTTACGGATTTTTGTTTAAAATTCCAATAATCTCTAAGACTTCTAATTCACGAGAAACGTGAATTAAGACTAAGAAAAGTGACGGATTTTGGGCAAAATTTTCATACAAAGTTACACTGCGTAATAGCAATGGGATTTGCAATTTTCATAGGTTATGAAAAGGAAAAGTGTATCAGTCAATATTCGAGGACGAATGTTCCAAAGGGGGGAATGATGTTACACCCCGTGTTTTCGTACGTGAAAGTACGCCATAAGTAAATTGATGGAAGCTCGTAAAATGAGATATTACATCCCGCATTTTCGTACGTTACAGTTTCGTCGTAAGCTAATCAACGTAATGTCGGGAATGAGATTATTTGGAGATTATAAGCATTATACTACTTCAAACAAGTGATGAGTAAATTTATTAAGGTGAGAGGGTAAGCAAATCGAAGAAAATGAATTTTCGTCAAAGTTTGACATTTTGAGATAAAATACGAGCC
Organism: Nicotiana tabacum; assembly: GCF_000715075.1. Taxonomy (NCBI): domain Eukaryota; kingdom Viridiplantae; phylum Streptophyta; class Magnoliopsida; order Solanales; family Solanaceae; genus Nicotiana; species Nicotiana tabacum. The sequence goes on from NC_134098.1 coordinate 24,107,963, forward strand.
GAGCGATAATACCCGATATTTATGGACTAGTACCATACAAGGTACCATATGGCTATGATAGTAAGGTGTATAAAGTGTATTAAAAGTGAGTAGTATTTTATGTAATTTGAGATAATTCTTAATTATGTGAGTAATTGGTTAATTATTGGACTAGTGGGGGAATTAATCGATTGATAAAGGAAAGGGCTGATAATTGGATAAGTGAGGGGGCACTCACGTGGCAGAACCCCTTAAACCCCATAAATGACTCTTTAAGTCATTACATTATGTGGCAACTTTAGAAAATAAAGTGCCTTAGTCATCTTATCGAGAGGAGCCCACCTAAAGGTTAAACAAAAAGCTTTCTGATTCACAAATTGAATTCTCATCTCTTGAGAACAAGCTTCAGCAAGGATACACTTTGTAACAACAACGTTATCAATTGTTCATTTCTTAAGCAAAAACAAGAAAGTTAATTCTTAGCGTAAAATTTTGGCATGTTGTCTCTTCATTTGGAGTATTGGGCGGCTTGCGGCTAAATTAGCAGAATGAAGCCTCGAGGGAGATAAAGATCGAAAGGCAATTTCAATACTCTAAATAAAAGGATCTACAAGCCAAACAATTCTAACGAGAATTGTTAGAACCTTAGCAACGTAAAATTTTGCGGTTCTAAAGGAGTACAGAGCAACCTTTTCCAAAAATATCATATGGATTTTTCCCTACTCCAGGTATGTTAAGGTTATCCCTTCTTTCTTTTTGGCATGATCGATATGACACGAAAGAAATGAGCAAATGCACAATTTCCATAAATGACTCTATTCATAGAAATATTAGGGGTGTCTATATTCTTGATTCCCCAAGTGAATTATTATTATATCTTCTGTTCATGGGTCTCAGAAAAAAAAAACGTAATTAATAAAATTTATCTGACGTATTTCTTTTTAACGTATTTCTTATTAACGTATGACATTTCGAGAAAATCTCTTATTAACGTATTTCTTATTAATGTATGACATTCCGAGAAAATCTTATTAACGTATTTCTTATGCATTTCATGCATTTACACATGTACATTGACCCATGACCAGATGGCGTTATATACGCATATGTTATATGTATATGGGATATGAGAAAAGGTTATGGCGTTATATACGCACCACCACCTGATCAGCTAGTATACGTTGATGATTTGCCCACAGTGGCCGAAATGATATGATAGGATGCCCTTAGAGGCTTGTTGATATTATGAATACATATACCTATGCATGGTATGACATTTAAACGTATATGCATGACGTTATGAAGATGAAATGATTCACAGAGCTATGCAGACATACATGTCGAGACTTTTAATCCATGTGTCTCTCATGTATATTATATACTGATTTTCATTCCTTACATACTCGGTACATTATTTGTACCGGCGTCCCTTTTGCCCGGGGACGCTGCGTTTCATGCCCGCAGGTCTCGATAGACAGGTCGAGAGTCCTCCAAATAGGCGATCAACTCAACTGAAGATATTGGTGCACTCCATTTGCTCCGGAGTTACTTATTTGGTCAGTATGATTTAGATGTATATTGTTTGGTATGTCGGGGCTCTGTCCCGACTTTTATGACAATTACGTATTCTTAGAGGCTTGTAGATAGATGTCATGTACGTAAAATATTGTATGGCCTTGTCGGCCTATGTTCAGTGTACGAGTGGTTATTTTGGTCTTAGAGGCCCATATGTCTTAAGTATAAGTTGGTATTACATGTTGTATTATACCTATCTCACGGCAGCCTATACGACTCAGTTATCTATGATAGTATGATACGAAAAGATACGTTATGTTGGTACTCCGTTGAGTAAGGTACCGGTTGCCCATCACGGCCCATCGGTTTGGGTCATGACAATTATGAGTTATGAAAAGGACAACAACAATTGTTTTATTCCATACGTGTCTTGTTCGGCAATAGTAAGCCTCAAGGAGAGATAGCCAAGTACGTGACACCAGTCGTCTCCTAGAGTGTAGGGAAAAACTGTTTAACTCGTAATGAGAATATTCTGGCACCCTGAATGTGATATGGGTTTCAAAATACATGGAATTGCATTAATCTCTTAACATTAACTGACACAAAGAATAGATATGAGGTTGAAAAAGAAGTTGAACACTTGTGAGATTATTATCATTCTGACAACTTAACCCTTCCTGATAGTTGATCCTACATGAGAGGACTGGAGATACGACAAACTTGTCTTTCAAATCAGTATACTCATCATATGTGCCAGAATCTGAAACATCTAATTTCAACCTTTCACTAGTGAAACCACATAGCTAGGACATCTTAATATTGGGATAAAATCATGTATTGGTTATAGAGCATGAACACTTTGCTATGAGTTAGACATGTTTCTGTCATAGTAACTCTCAAGCTGGACTAGCCGGCCACTTCATGGGAAACTACAACACTAGCAACAAAGTGATTTACTCACTGAGGCATGATCTAGGTGGACATGAAAGTCATACTGAGATGGGCGAAGAAAAAAATATTCCTGTGCCAAATTTGTGAAAATCTCAAATTTCCCAGGAACTTTATGCGGACAAGTGACCCGTTTGAATTGACATGTACACATATGATAGGTGATGAGATATGCTATCATGTTACTAGACAGTGAAAAGGATTCATGATATTATTCACAAAAGAGTAAAGTTATTGTTCAAACCATAGGAGCCATATACATCGAAGAGAAAAAGAGTGGCTCAAGAAGGATCTCAACACTAGGCTATTATACATTGCATTTGATACCACATAGGTAAACTTTATGACTATGCATGCATAAGCACAAGTGAGTAGATTTTATCCATTTGAATCAAAAGGTTCTGTAAGAAATTCATCGGGTATAGTCCCTTGTTGAGAATTTAGGAAAGCAAGTGGGAGGTATTAATCCTAGAGTTAAAAATCAATTCAAGGACATAATTATAAAACTCAATTCCTCAAGAGGTCGTAAATACGAGAATTGTGATCAAGAGGCTTCACGAATACTGCATCTCGTTCAAAGAGTAGGTACATGCAATGTTTTGTGATTCAGCGTTTTGGTTAAGACCATATTTATATAGGCTCTTCAATATGGATTTTCATATACAATAAGGAAAATAATGCGTTGTTCATAATGATGTATTAAGGAGTGAATTACTTGGTGACTTTAGATTGACAGGGCAGTGCCTTAACTGATATCCCCGACTCCACATCTGTAACATACATTGGTACCATAGTGACATACCCCTGAATGACATCTCCTACACTTCACACAACAAGGATGTGGTCTGTTAAACTGAATCATCCCACCGCCTGATATTTACCTTTTTTGCATACATCATAAGCATTCCCCCTATCCTTCCTCCAGGACCCCATGACGGGATTAACAATCTCTGCACCAGCTCACTGTATGAGCTTTTGGAATTGCCCAAATCTACCACCCCTAACACGCTCCTGAGCATACTCACAACGCGACCCAAAATGTTCCCGCCCGCATATCGGCCAGACCGAGATGGGTGTACCCAACATAAGGGCATTTATTCTTCTTGTTCCCCCTCTTTCCACAACCATAACACATTTCAAAAATCATCCAACATAAACCAGAGTGGCTATTATTTCATATCAAACATTCCGTCTTATTGATGCCAATAATCCTCTTTCATTTCATAGGTGCTCTCACCACATATTCCGGTGGCGCGGTAACATTAATAAGAACAAGGACACTTCTCCTAGCAACTGGTTCTTTCAATACCTCCTTGCTGCCTCGAACTCGTGTGTTATTCATATGGAAAATGAGACACGACGAGGAAATTAGCTTCCTATCTTGAGTTTTATCGCATGATCTGGAGTATCAAAGAAGGGTGAAATTCTTAAGTGCCCAAGTAGCCTCCAAATTATAGATGTGGTCGCTAAAACATCGATAAAAAGGACTCTACTAGACATGGCTCCGAGACATCCTAGGACATTTTAAAATCTTAGGCTCTGATACCAAGTTTGTCACACCCCGACCTTGGGGAGCGCGACCGGGGCTCAACCGAGATAACCCGGTCGAGCAAGCCTACTTGATGCCTTCTATCCAATCTTACCCATGAACAATAAAAAAGCAATTTCAAGATATATACATGAGGAAAGTGAAATGTTCCCCATTCTTTTCCAATTTCTCAAAAGAAATTCATTTACGATATCCAAAATATTGCGAGTTTATAGATATAATGAAAAAAACATGTTTGCCAAATACCAACACTTCTACTTCAATTCACAACATCAAACACCACCCACAACCTGTTACAGGGCCTCTAAGTACAACAGAAGAGTAGTGTGGAAGTGCCGGCAACAAGGCCCCGGCAATACCTCAAAACACAATATACAACATCAAATGATATCAAGCCCGAAATAGAGTAGGGCTCACCAAAACCTGGTGAATATAGAGTGACTGCTAACGAGGACCAAAGCTACCCACTGATGAACCACCTGCATCCATTGAAAATGCAGCGCTCCCGGCAAAAGGGATGTTAGTACATATGGAATAGTACTAGTATGCAAAGCTAACTGTCCTCTTTCAAAATAGAATGCCAATGTAAGAAAGGAAAAACCATGGAAAAAACAATCAACAATCAATGATATCCAAATGCCAAGTTAAAACATAATAATTTCCAAAATACGAAGATAATATTATATTTGATTGGGAGATCTTTAGTACCAATATGTCACCGTTCATGATACCACCGTACTTTTAGCACGAAATCCGATCACGACCCAACCGGCTAGGCAGTCTTATCCGAGACATCAACCGCAATCATAATTTCAATTAAAATTTTAGCACAATCACCAACATGTGTGTGACATGGCATCCGATCATGACCCGGTCGGCTAGGCCGTCTCACCACAATGCCGTGTGGATCAACATCACCATTTTTTTTGTAATCACCTCATCCCAATAAAGGGGAATATTCTCATCAGAATAATGTCATCCCATATAAGGGGAATAATCACAATGCACCCTACACCGGCACGTGCAGTTTCGGGGTTAGGTTATTCTTACCTACCCTTCCTCGGTGACTAACGCTACTCCCGAAAACCTTTTTATTTTTTTTGCACACAAGTAACACAAAAGTTCAAATATATTTTATATTCACCTCATTATCTTTCACACTATATATATCATCGTTAGTATTTTCAACCATTCACAACATCGTTATTTCCTTAGCTCTCTTGGCCATACTTATGATTCTTCGTCCATGGCACGTTGGCCGTATTTCATATTCCACACTTTCATTTCTTTCCTTTCATGGATCATCATCAAAAATATCAACAAATAGAATATTACGGAAATCACAACTTTAGGTTCATTAGTAATGAAGACTTTAAACACAATGGATTTCTTTCCAAGAAATGGAGTAAAATGATTGGCAATCGAAGCACAAGTTAAATTCATAAACAAGTAACACATCATTTATTTTTGAAATAGTTTTCCCCTAAAGGGCAATACACAATTTCAACTCATGAATATATAAGAGCTCAAAACGCATTGGAAATACTTACAGAGCATAGCATTAGTTAAAACGGCCACATTTGGGCATGACTTGAGTACATAAGCTTTTAGGAAAATCTATTTTCGAAGTTAATTTAATCTAGGCTCATTTCATAACCTTTATCACATCATTTTATTTCCTTTGCACCATTGGCCACAAGTATAACTTTCATTATTGGCACGGTGGCCACGCTTTACATCTCCAACCCACTTCTTTCACTTTCCAGCATCTTTATTGATTATCAACAACAAGGCATTTCAAATAAAGACATTAGGTACACATATGAGCAATTAAGAGTCTTAAGCACATCGAGTTTTTCTCCCACAATTAGGTATCATAACTTTCATTTGAAATACGACTCAAAGCCATAACATTTTAATACACATATCATTCTTGGACACATTCCCGAAGGATAACGTAATGTGATAGGAACATTCAGAACACATTTTGAATACATAATTCTCAACACTTTGCTTACTCGGTACAATCGAATATATTGGGAACAACATGGAACATGGGAATAAGGAACTTGAGCCAACAATACTTAAAACATATGGGAACGTCATGAAATTCATTTCTAAAAGAGTAGTTTAGCCAACATATCTCGCTTTGAGCTTTCCTTAAATTACTACAATATTCTCGAAATCCTAGCAACTTTGATCTATTTATAAACATAAAAAAATTGAACATAAATTAGGAAGATATTCATGGTTTCAGCTCGTTCGAGCATTTTATCAAACACTAGATGTGCAAATTATATTACAAGGTTCTTCCACAAGATTTCCTTCACTCCACAACTCAATCTCTACCTATTTGAGCTCAACAATCTTTCCACAAACCCTATTGGCACATAAATGTATAAATAATAACTCTCATACCCAAGAATCATACTCCCTATTATCCATCTTCTACCCAAACTCGAAATTGAAGACTAGGGTTAAAACCTTACCTCTTGGATGAATGTCCTGTGAGATTTCTTGTTGAATTTCAAAGCTTGGACAAGATCTTGATGAACAAAGCATTTTGGGCTTCCTTCTCTCTCTCTCTAGAACACTCTCTTCTCTCTAAAATGTCAGATTTTTGCCTTCAAAACGATCCCCAATAGCTTTTAATCAAAATAGGTTCATGTTATAAAAATAGAAGAATGGACCCTCCGAAATCCGGACCGAGCTACAAACCAGTCTAGGCACGCTCTGTAGCGAGCTATAGACCAGTCTTCGTGAGGGATATATCATGGTCTAGCGTGCTACAGACCTTGCGCCGCGAGCTCTATAGCACGGTCTAGCGTGCTACAGACCTGGCTTCGCTAGGTATATAGCACGGTATAGCGTGCTACAGATCTGGCTTTTTGAGGTCGAAACAATTCAACTCCCTAACACACTGTTCAACCCAAAAAGTTTGAAAATACAATAAATTAGCCTACCTTGGTACCACGGAATAATAAATTCCTTAGCAAAATTTTTTGGGGCCTTACAAGTTCAAACACTGCGCCACATACTATTTTGCCATAGAAATAAGGCATTGTTTCTACTAATTTCATAGTCTTTAGTTCATCTTTTAAAAATTGTAAGTCCTTTCTTAAGTAGCTTTGGTTTTTTGCAGGAAACCAGACTTGAAGAGCCAAGAACATGAAAAAGATGATAGAAGCCATGAAAAAGGCAGATTTGCGACAGAAATGGGACCACATAAGTGATGTGTGCACCGCAGACCCATTGCAAACGTAGCCAGGCCATCCCTGTGTCATAGAGTAAAAAATGCGATTCAATATGCAGTCGCATAACTCATGTACAACCCACAAAATTGTCGCATAAATGCAAGAGGAATTCCAGTGAAGACGAACATGCGATCAAGTATGCGGTCGCGAAGTCATTATGCAGACCGCAAAACTAATATGCGATGTAAATCTAGAAAGCTTGGAGATCAGTTGTGTGGCGCTGTTACTGATATGCTGACCGCGGATCAGTTTTGTTGTCCCTTTTGCGGTATCAAAATCTATCAGAAGGGCTATTTTTATCACATTTTGTCCGCAAATTTTGGGTGATGATAAATATAATAACTAGGGGTTTTGTGGATCATCTTGTTTGAAAATGGTCCTACACTTAGAGCATTGAATACACCATTTGTTTGGATGCTTTTGAGGAGAGATTCCAAGACTTTGTCTTCATTGTAAGCTTTTATGACTTTACTTATTGCTTTGTTCTTGTATTTTAGTGTGAGTAGCTAACTTTAAATACTAAGGTTGTGGACCCAAAGTGTGTTTAATGTTAATGTATATTTACCATTGAATATATATATAATGGCTGGTTTATTTCTATTTATTTCTTATGCTTTATTTATGGTTGATGGTTGCAAACATTAACTAGTACCAATTTACTTTATCTTTCACTTGGAAAAGTGGGTTAGGGTTTGGTAGAATTGAATAGCAAGAACTCAAGGCTTTAATTCATGTTTAATAGAACCACTTAGGAATAAGTGGGTTCTACTTGGCATAAATTGGTTGTTCTTAATTATAACTCTTTTATAGTTGGGAAAATCATAAAGAGAAAATACTACCTAACCATTGAAAAATATTGTATAGTCATTTAGGAACCATTTGCATATCAAAGGACCTCCCATTAGAAATATATAATATTAAGACCAATAGAATTACATTCCATTGACGGGGACAGAACCTTGGTTTCTTAATCCTTTTAATCAATTTTCTTAACAAAATAGCTTCTCTTAACAAATCAAAATTACCAAAATCTTTTCAAACCAACGCAATAGAATTATGACTTTAGTCGAGTGACACATTATTCAAGTAACCTTTTCACACCTATTCCCTGTGGGATTCCACCCCAACCTAGTTGTGTTATTATATTTGACATCGACCACCTTACACCATTTATATAGGTGTAATATGAGCGTATCACATACTGCGTATCACATACTCTATTATATCTTTCTTCGTTCTTCTCCACCAATAGTACTGCCTCAAATCTTGATACATCTTGGCAGCACCGGATGAATGAAATACCGCGAACTGTGGGCCTCCCAAATAATCAACTCACGCAACCCATCCCGGCCCTGCATTCGCAATACCCCATCATCTCCAATAGAAACCTCCTTGGCATCACTGCGTTGCACCATGTCCTTAAGGACAAGCAAATGGGGGTCACCATACTGACGCACTCTGATGCGCTCATTAAAAGAAGACTGAGGAACCACAAAATCAAGAACCCAGCTAGGCTATGAAACTTCTAACTTCACAATCCGATTGGACAAAGCCTGGACATCCAATGCTAACGGTCTCTCTCCAACTTGAATATATGCAAGGCTACCCATACTCTCTGCCTTTCTACTCAAGGCATCAGACATCATATTGGCCTTCCTAGGATGATACATAATGGTGATATCATAGTCTTTTAACAACTCTAACCACCTCCACTGCCTCAATTTTAGATATTTTTGCTAAAACAAGTGTTGTAGACTCTGATGATCTTTGAATAACTCAGAAGACACGCCATAGAGATAGTGCCTTCAAATCTTCAATGTGTGAACAACGGCTGCTAACTCCAAATTATGAACGGGTTAGTTCTTCTCACGGCTCTTCAACTAACACGAAGCATAAGCAATCACTCTACTCTCATGCATCAATACACATTAGATGCCAATTAACAAAGCATCACAATACATTGTATAAGGACATGAAGCGGAAGACAAAACTAGATTGAAGTCTTGGTCAAGGAAGTCTGGAGCTACTGAAAACTCTCCTCACACTCGTCAAACAACCTGAATGGGGCACCCTTCTGAGTCAATCTGGTCAAAAGAGCTGTGATGGATGAAAAACTCTCCATGAAATGGCGATAATACTCGGCCAAGCCTAGAAAACTCTAGATCTAAGAAGTAGAAGATGGTCTGGGCCAACTCTGTACTACTTCCACCTTCTTCGGGTCTACCTTAATCCCCCCACGACACCGTATGACCTACAAATGGCACTGAATCAAGCTAAAACTCACACTTGGAGAATTTTGCGTATAATTTCTTCTCCCTCAAGGTCTAGAGCAAGATCCTCAAGCGCTGCTCATGATCCTCCTGGCTACGAGAATACATCAAAATGTCGTCAATGAACATGATTATGAAAGAATCAAGATAAGGTTGGAATACATTATTCATTAAGGTCATAAATATTGTTGGGGCATTGGTCAGCCCAAAAGACATCACCAAAAACTCAAAGTGACCATCATGAGTCATGAAAGTAGTCTTCGAAATAGTTTAATCCCAAATCTTCAACTGATGGTACCCCGATCTCAAATCAATCTTCGAGAATACCTGAGCACCCTGTAGCTGGTTGAACAATTCATCAATAGCGGTAGTGAGTACTTGTTCTTCACTATAACCTTGTTTAGTTGCCTATAATCAATACCCATCATCATAGAGCCGTCTTTCTTCTTCACAAATAGAACTGGAGCACCCCAAGGTGAGACACTTGGTCGGATGAAACCCTTATCAAGCAACTCCTGAAGCTGTTCCTTTACTTCCTTCAACTCCACTGGTGCCATACGATATGGTGTAATAGAAATGGGTTGAGTGTCCGGCACCAAGTTAATACCAAAATCGATATCCCTATGGGGCGTCATGCCCTATAGGTCTGCTGGAAAAACACATATGGTAAATTTGTCACTACCAAAATTGACTCAACAGTAGGACTATCAACACTTACATTCTTTACAAAGGCTAGATATGCCTCTCACCCCTTCTCAACCATTCGTTGTGCCAGCAGAAAGGATACTACTCTACTAAGAATATAATCCAATGTACCTCTTCACTCCAACCTTGGAAACCTTGGCATAGCCAATGTCACAGCCTTGGCGTGACAAGGCAAAATAGTGTGATTGGGAGACAACCAATCCATGCCCAAGATCACGTCAATATCTACCATACTGAGTAGCAATAGATCAACTTTGGTCTTATAACCACAAATAATGACTAAAGATGACCGATAAACACGGTCTACAATAATAAAATCTCCCACAGGCGTGGACACATATACAGGATCACTCAAAAAATCACGGGATATATCCAAATATGGAGTAAAGTAAGATGACACATACGAATAAGTGGATCCCTGATCAAATAATACCGATGCATCCCTATATAGACCGGAACAATACCTGTGATGACAGCATCCGATGCAACCTCCTCTGTCCTACCAGGAGAAGCATGTAAACGAGCCTGGCCTCCCCCTATAGGGTGACCTCTACCCTCCTGACCTACACCCCTAGCTGGTGGTGCAAGTGGAGCGGAAACTGGAGCAACAACCATGGCCTTTGAACCCTGTGGAATCCGTGGAGCCTGTGATGTCTGTGGAGGTGAACCCCTCCTAAGTCTAGGATAGTCCGTCACCATGTGCCTGGTATCACCACACTCGAAACAAGCTCTCAGTGGGCGTGGCTATTTAAACCGACTGTGGCTTGGTCGACTAAAATGACTACTGATGGCACCACATGAAAAGGAAGTATTGTGGATGAAAATCAACCTCTTAAGTTCATAAACTTCCAACTTCAAATCAAGCATCCGATTCAAGCCTAACCAATCCGGAATGAACCCACACTTTGCACACAAGTTCCAAATGACAACACAGACATATTCATATTCCCAAAAAATCAATCTAAACCTGATAGCCTCAAGGTCAACTCATGAAAAAACTTATGAATTTTCAAAACCTTCAAATTTCCAACTTTCGACAATCAGAGCAAAATCAACCTAGGAACCTTCAAATCTAAATTTGAATATATTCCTAAGTCCAAAATCACCATATGAACATATTGGAACCATCAAAATACCGATCTGAGGTCATTTACATAAAACTACAATTGTGGTTAACTCTTAGAACTTAAGCTTCCAGTGATAGAACTAAGTGTTCCAACTTATTCCAAAACTTTCCCGAAACCAAACCAACCATCCCCGCAAGTCATAAAACAACAAACAAGAATACGGTAAGCATCAAATAGAAGAAAGGTGGTCAAATAGAGAAAATGATTAGCCAAGTCCATACATTCTCCCCCTCTTAAGAAATGTTCGTTCTCCAAAGTGTTTTGATTCATACTTGGGATATCAAAAGGGTGAAGACATCTGCTCCACATATCCTGATTGATCTCTCAAGTCACCTCCTCGACTGATTGACCTCTCCCGTAGAAATTCATTATGCAATATCCTTAGATCTCAGCTTTCGAACCTATCTATCCAAAATGGACATCACCTCTTCATCACAAGTCAAATCATGTACAACTGCACAGAGCTGAAACACATGTGACGGATCCTCGTAGTACATCTGAAGCATGGAAACATGAAACACCGGATGAAATCCCGACAATCTATGTAGAAAAACAAGTATGTAGGCCACACCACTAACGCTCTCCAACACCTCAAATAAACCAATATACTGAGGGCTCCACTTGCCCTTATTCCCAAATCTCATCATTCCTTTCATATGTTAAACTTAGAGAAGATCTTTCTCGCTCTCCACGAAAGCCACCTGACAATCCTTTCCATCATCATAACTCTTCTGCCAAGACTGTACTATACGAAGCCGCTCCTGAATCAATTTCACTTTCTCAAAAGCATCACAAACAAAATTTGTTCCCTACAACCTAGGCTCACCCAGCTCAAACCAACCACCAGAGAATGACATCGCCTTCCCTATAATGCCTCTACAAAGCCATCTATATGCTCGACTGATAGCTCTTGTTATATACAATCTCCGCTAATAGAAGAAACTTATCCCACTGGCCTGCGAAATTTATGACACAGCTCTCAACATATCCTCCAAAATATGAATGGTCCAGTCGAACTGCTAATCTGTCTAATGGTGAAATGCGGTGCTCAACTCAACCTGCGTGTCTAACTCACGCTGAACTACTCTCCAGAAATGTGAAGTAAACCTAGTGTCACGACCCGAGATGATAGAAACAGGTACACCATGCAAGCGGACAATCTCCCTAATGTAGATCTTAGCCAATTACTCCGAAGTGTAGGAAGTCAAAATTGGAATGAAATGTGTAGACTTTGTCAGTCTTTCTAGAATGACCCAAACAACGTCAATGTTGATACCCAATTTTGCCCTCATATTTTACAATGTATTTTGTATACTTTCAAAATATCATTTTGCACTTACAAGGGTCATATAAGTATTTTCTATAATTTTCATAATTTTTAAATGTTTTAAAATTGATTTTCTTGCACTCAGATTGTTCAAATATTTATTAATTACTCCTTAAAATTGTTTTGAGATGACTTCATCATCTGAATTTATTGTTTATACCTGCATATACGCCTTATAATATTTTACTTCATTTTTTATAATTACATTTGCATTTTTATGCTAATTACGTAATTTTACAATAATAGCCTATACTTTATAATTAATTGCATTTCTCATTTATTTAAATTCAAAATAATTTTTTCATTTTTATAATCTTCAATTATTGTTTTAAAGTATCAAATTTCATAAATAACATTTTAATATATTTTCTCATTATTTTATTAAATTATTTTCCCTTAATTCTTTGTATTTAAAATATAGCCCAAGTTATGCCAATTTTCGAACCACATTAGTGGCCCAAACACCCCAAATCCCCCTGAGGAGGACCTTAATCACTGTATTATTACTCTCACTAATCCTATACTATTTTGAAACTCATGTTCTTGGCCGGCTGGAAGCCAAGGCCACCGGAATTCAATTACTCGACATCTCTCAGTGCGAGCACTGCGCCGCTGTTCACTTGAAGCCCTTGGGAACTCTAACGCACTGAGAATTTTGGGGCTTCTACTATTCTTTCTGTGTTATTGATAAGCAAGATGTTGGCTCTTAATCTCTACCTTACTAGCACGTTAATTCTGCAGACTGGTGAGTAGTGAGACTCTTGCGATTTTATTCTCTTTTGCTTGTATCCATGTCAATCAATCATTTATGAATCAATATGATATAGCTTGCGTCTGTTTATATTCATATTTGTCTTAGCATTGTCCTGTACCCCTTTTTTTAGAGTCTGAACCTACTTGAATTTTGAGCTTCGATGCATGCACGTTAATTGGAATGATTTTTTATTACTCCCAGACTGCTCTGATTACTAGTTGCTCTTCAAAAGCCTTTTCTCATACCTTGACTTGGATTCTTGCATTCTTAAGGATGTTATCTACTATTCTGAATTTGTTTGAGTGAATTCCTTTCTAATAAATCCTTCCTGCATGTCCTATTGTTCTCCTACTTACATGAGCTTTATGCGCCCATAACTGTCTCAATGTTTTAGCATAATTTGGTATTTGGTCAATCCTATTTTCTTCACTGTTACCTAGGTTTTAGTTAAACCCCACTACGCTCAGTTTTATCATTCTGGCTGGCTTAAGTTTTGAAGTCTATTTATCCTTTGACCTTAAGATTGGAATATCTTCCTATCATGATGTATTTGGACATAGAAATCTTTGTGATTAGGATTCTCATCGACATTTATAAACCATGCCTACTTTTTTGTTTACTGTGTGTGGTTGCAACTCTCCGACTATGACTTTATTAGACCTTCATGCCTTAAATTCCTAGTTTTTAGTCTCTTTCAGGCTAGTTCATGCTTTAGTATAATCCAGTTGTTCTAAAAATTAAGCATGTATGCTTACCATGTTGACCTAAGTAACATGCGCCCTCAACTCTACTAGTGTTGCACATGCTATACTCTTTCGCTTGTTATGAACTTATATTATCATTCTTCATGCTAGAATTACTCTATTAAGGTTGTTCTCCATCGATCCTTCAGGATTCCTAATTAGATCCCTGCTTGAAATTGCCTTAAGTTATTTTTGACCATGTTAATGTTTGAAACTTCTTTAGAAGTAGTCTGTTATCCTATGATGATCAATCATGTCTCCCTAAACCTGGAAAATGAAAGCATGAACTCGTCTTGTGTGTGCGCTACCAACATGTCACATGAATTAGTCTATACGTCTTGGTGATAATTAGCTTTACAGTCTTAAGAATTAAGTGTGTGGACTTCCTGCCTTGTTTAGTTAGTCCAAAATATAGTTTGTTGCTTGTAATCATGTGTGAATCCTTCGTTTGGGCTTGGGTGTTGGATTCAGACTTACTACTGGTCCTATGAGTTATGTTTTAAGTCTACTGGAGCTGTCGAAGGAATAGAAAAAGCACTGGGTTATGTGTACTGGGCCTATAATTGGGCCTATAGTTGTCTTCTTCTGTAACTATTCATATTTGATTTGTATAAATTTCATTCGGGCTATAATAACTTGAAATAACGAATGATGGGGAAGTTCATAAAAGGGGACGGGGGTATTCTAATACTTGTATGAAATGGTTGAAAATATGCCTATAGGGTCTATGTGTTCTATTTTCTATGACGTCCAGCATGCCTTATTTGTTGTTTTGTTTAGTAAGTTGCACACTAATAGGAACCATGCCTATAGGAATCACGCACACACTTCACTTGACTTGTCAAAATATGTTGGCTCAAGTAATTACTACACTGGTTTCCATGTCTACTACTCAATGCTTTTAGATAGCATTCCTATAGTATACAACAATGCATGCCTTCACTAATCTGGATATCATAACTATAAGGTTCTAATAATTGATCAGCAACATTCCGTTACTTTTATACTGCCTCACTTAGATGACATGCCTATAGGGATAACATTTTATAAAATCAAGTCTAATTATCAATTGTTAGAAATCCTGCCCATAGAATGTTTACTGATGCTGCTAATCCTACGATTTCAAGTGACTTCACTGCCTAATTATGCAACTATTAGAAATCATGCCTATAGGGTACTGCCACTTGCCTAAGATGCATATCTATAAAATCAGCACTAGTAATTTAGAATTCTGGGATTGTCTTCACTACCCTATTATGCAAACAAATTAGAAATCATGCCTATAGGATTCGTAACGCTTTAATCCACATATACATTAGTCCAGGAACTGCAGCACTGCCTGTATAATATCAGAATCATATAGAAATCATGCCTATAGGACCTAATGATTCTAATACTTCTTAATTCTTTCTACTGCATAACCAGAAAATCTGATAGCGTGCTTTTTGTGCTTATGTGTGAAGGTCAACTTGAGCCTTTCATTGCTATTGTATGGAGTCCTTTATGTTTTGAATGCCGCTTAGGTTTATCATTTTGAGAAACCTAAGTAAAGTCTAAAAACATCTAATAGTAGGTCCAAACAGCCTGGACCATAGGCATGGGACGGGTAGTGCACGCATAGGATACAGTTTAGAATTGAATTAGAACGCCTTAAAGTAATAACTCCAACATAGTAATTGGGTATTAGGAGATGATAGTCTGTGCCCCCTGAATAGTATGAGCAACCGATACATCAAGGAAGTTGCAAAGTATTATTTATGTTGCATGGGGTGATCCTTTAGGCTAAAAAACTTGGACCCCCGCTTTTCTTTAAAGTAATAACTTCAACAATAATTGATTTTCTAAGACTTATATCAATTAGCCATATAGTTGATTCTTATGTTATAGTAGAGTTTTTAACTTCTACATCTTTCTTTACTTATTTGATCACCTAACTTAAATATCTAATCCACAAAATGTAGATTTTTTTCGGGACTCACAGTTGGTGGACCTCAAAGAGTGTCTAACACCTTCTCTTTGAGGTAATTCGAGTCCTTATCCGATCTTTGGTGGCGTTGACTAGTCAAACGGAGTTATTTGCCAATAGGTTCTCTAACACACCTTAAACAATCATTAGGTGGCGACTCTTCTCTTTTAATACTCGTTTAAAAGAATTGTCACACGTAGAAACACGCTTTTGCGAGAAAACGAGGTGCGACAGCATGATGACTATGCTGGAGATTTCACTTACGCTCTTACCAGAATGAAGTTGACTTATGTGAATTATTTATATGCACATCCATTCCCTTATTTGTTTAAATTACTATGACATGCACATCCCTTCCCTTATTTTCCTTTATTTGTCTCAATTTCTTTGACATGCACATCCCTTCCCTTGTTTTCCTTTATTTGTCTCAATTTCTATGACATGCACATCCCTTCCCTTATTTTCCTTTATTTTTCTAAATTGCTATGACATGTACGTCCTCTCCCCATTTCTTTAATCGTGTCTAATACTGCTATATCATGACTCTTCTATCCCTATTTTCCTATTTGCTTCATTACGTTATGTCACATTTTTCATGAGTTAAACTAACTTCTTTCTTTTCTTTCTTTTCCTTTCTCTTCTTTTCCTGTTCATCTTTATCTTACTATTTACTATTTTCTTTCCTGCACTTTTATCATTCAAATACTTGGCAGCGTGTTACTATTTATGCATAAAGCATGCTCCATATCATACTCCACTCGTGCTTATTATCAACATAGCGACGCTTGATGAGTGCCTGCGCTTTCTTTAAATCAGTATTTTAAATCGAAAAGGCTTATTTACGGTAGACAAGTCAGTCAGCGGTGCAGTCGATGGTCCCTTGCCTTTCCCTCTCAAGTGTCCACTTGAGAGTACCAGTCTAGACCTTTTGTAAAAGCCATACTCCGAATTAAAATGTACATGTATCATGCTAAACCTAGTACGGATTGAAGCGTCATTTATGTAACAACCCGTTTAGATAAACCTTGTCCAAAGTCCGACGGGATTTCCATGATCCCAAAGGAAACCATCATATTATGTGCATTAGTTGGAGAAAATGTACTAACATGTTGATCATTATTGCGTAAGTAGTCGAATATAGATGGGGGAAAGGCTAACCTTTGTTTCTTTGAAGAAAATGAAGCATGAAATCACCAGGTTTGGTTTGGTCCAAAATATCCCGTCTTTGCTAATTGACCGGTGGAAAGACCTTGCACCTTGTCATATAAATCATGTGAGGAGAGTACTTGGTGACCTGCCTTCTTTGTTGAACATTCAACCAAATAGGGAACTGATCAAGGCCGCCACCATGTTTTGGGACGAGAAAATAGTTATTTTCGATTTGGCAATATAGAAATAACTCCTCTCTTAGAAGAAATAGGGGGTTTCGCCAAGTTACTATGGGATAGTCCGGGACTGCTAGTGCCAGAAAATCGCACTCCGCATGGTTTTCTGAAGATGTTGGGTTTTAAGAAGAATGATGAACTGCTCTGTCTAAAGAAATCATACATCCCTTTTGAGTTTTTCTATGAGGGTTACGAGCATAGCATATCATATCGTCTTCATCATGATGAACTAGCCATTACCTCTTTGGGATGGGTGCATCGCCGGGTTTATGTTTTCATTGTCTGCTTCTTGGGGTTGTTGATCTTTCCGATGCAAGGAGGAAGGATTCATACTCGCTTAGCCATGGTTTCCATGAACTTAATGGATGGCATCGAAGGAAAGACTTTTACTATTATCCCAATGGTCTTAACTGAGATGTACCGTGCTCTGGATCGGTGCAAGCATGGGTTCAGACACTTTGAGGGTTGTAATCTATTGCTACAGGTTTGGCTGCTGGAACACTTTTAGAGGGGTGAGTATCGTCAACAGATTCTGCGAAGGCCACTGAATGACTACATAGCCAATCATCACCCAAAGAAAATGACGTTCATTCTATACTGGTTTTCAAAGCCTGGAAATGCTATAGGTTGGGTGCGATGCTGACGCAATTTGACAGGCGAGCAAGTGCATTGGATGTTTGAATGGTTTCCTACTAGTGAGTTCATCATCAGATCAAAAGGGAGTACTCACTTGGTACTGATCGGGCTGCAAGGCATATACCCTTATGCCGCTATAAAGTTAATGAGGCAAGTTGGAAGAAAACAAGTCATACCTCGGGTTTCAAACATGGTTCAGTACAAGGCAGATTTCAACGGAGATGTCATCCCATTCAACTTCAAAGCGCAACACATGTGGAACCAAAAGATCATTGTGGAAGGAGAAACTATTGAGCCAGACAAGTATCATGCCGTGTCACGCCCCGAACCTAAGAGCGAGACAAGCACCCCGTGCCTCACCTAACCTGGCGTACCAAATTGCGACTAAGGGACTCTGAACACATAATGTCATACTTTGGCCATGGGGCCACCTTGCAAGACAATTTGCGAAGCAAAATATAAAACTGAATGGAAACTAGCACTAACTAAATATCAATATAAAGCTAGGCCGACAAGGCCGTCATAGCTACTACAGCTGACAAACCACCAATTTATACAAACCCAACATACTGCACTAACCAACAGGATATGCCTACAAGCCTCTACTGATAGATGTACTGTGATCGGAACAGGGCCCCGACCTACCCATAACATATATACAGATATACATAAGATGTACACAAAACTCTAGTCCTGGCAACTCCGAAAGACGTGGAGCTTACCGATCAGGCAGAACTCGGAAAACACCTACTGAGGAGGTCTACCCGTCTGTCTGTCTGAACCTACACGCATGAAATGCAGCGCCCCCAAAAAGGGACGTCAGTACGAAATAATGTACCGAGTATGTAAGGCAATAAAATAACTGAAATCTGAAACTGAACTGATAATATGATAACTGAAATTAACTGGGAGTCAAAGATGATCTGGAGATATACTTACCTGCTGATACTGACTCAACTCCTTCAATATAGTAAGTAAAATAATTGTACGGCCTTATAAGGCTCGGTATATATAACTGCTCTGCCATAGTAGGCTCGCTTATAGGCGCTCGGCCATACTAGGCTATGTATCTCGACCATGCTGGGCTCGCTCATAGGCGCTCGGCCACAGTAGGCTCGGTATATAACTTTCCATCTGATCAGTGGTTGCCCAATAGGGGCCTGCCCATCGATTATAGCTCGATGGTAATGAAAATACTGTAATACTGTATATATAGGCTTGCTGCTCTCTTGACTGAAAGAAGACAATACTAAAATTGAATATAGAGTCTCGATAAGGAATAATATTGTAACTTATGAGACTAGAATAGTGTGAATAAATTCATGAATATGAACTTCTCTTTTTGTCTCATTACTAACACATGTAGCTACGAGATCATGCCAAAATGAAGGAAGGCTTAGCCTTAACATACCTTATCACAATCTTTTCAATCACCAAGTTGAAATCACCTCTTCGCACCTTAATCTACAAGAATGATAATAATACTATCGTTAAGTTACGAAAGGTACAACTATCGCACAACGAACGACAAACCTATTTTGTATTAAAACGGGCAGCATCTCCCCTATAATATGCCCTTCCTCCAACTTCAAGATAACACCAACAATACAAGGACAGAACAATAACAGCATATATACATCATTTTCCAGCCCTATATACACCATCAAATACTACAAAACAGCCCAACACACCCCAATCTCTTCGTACACAAAACGACCACCGTAGTAGTGTCAAACGACCCGAAAATGTTATGACGAACGACCAGCCAACCACCCTACATTTATATGGTGTTTATAAACCCCCTTCCTCCTCCAAAACTCCACAAAATAGTAATAAAACACGCAGCCCAACAGCAACACAAAACAGTCCACAAAACAGTCCGCTACAAGTGAATAACTCGAACTCACGGCTTCCGATCACCATCCCGTGAGTTCTTACAAGTATAGAACGACTTACCATGAATTTACAGAAGAAAAAATGGATGAAAGAGAGCAGTAAACTCACCTTATTTTTTGGATAACTCAGCTCCTATCTTGGTTCTTCAAACTCTAAGTTTTACCTCCAATTGGAACTTGAAAGGGAGAGAAAATCAATTAGGGTTTGTGGGAAATTTTGGGAGGATTCTTTGCAGAGCTTATGTCTGGTTATTATGCTCTATTTTAAGTCTAATATATGAAGAAAATAGGCCCTTAAAAGGCCTCTTTGGACGACCCGAAATGGCCCATTTTTGGGCTTTCATTTAAGCAAGTAGGTGACACACCTACTTGTCACCTAGCAGCTTGCGCAGTATCGCAAAAATGCACATAACTCTCTACTCCGATGTCGTATTGACAAATGGTTTAATGCGTTGGAAAATAGACTCATAGATCTTTAATTTGATGGGTGGAAAACACCATAACTCTAAGTATATTGGGAGAAAATTGCAGTTACATTTGACCCAAAGTTTCAGTAAAACTTATGAATGTAACTTGTGATGACTTTCATCAACTTTTGTTCCACAACTCGCTTGACTTAAAAACATAACACACGGATGTAATACGACTAATATAAATCATAACATAATCTCTTTATCATGTTAATCACCCTAGTCTCACCCCAAAGGTACATGTTATAACATTCCCAACTTGTCGACTTTCGATGAAACATTGTTTTATTTAATTGCTTTAGCTTCTGAACTGTCCAACCCTCTTTGTACTTGTTGTTCATGATCTTCAATATTTGTAACCTCAGAGGTAACATGATTAACTTACTTTATATACTTTTAAATATTATCTCATTTTTTTTGTCCTACATTAGTTTGCTTACGACGCATTTTTACATACGAAAATATAGGGTGTAACATCACTCCCCCTTGGGAACATTCGTCCTCGAATGTTTACTCTTGGAGACTTTGGAAACTTTTTCCAGAGTATCCTTCGTACACTAGGTTAAAACCAACCTGCACGTAGCCAGAAACATACTATGCATGCCACACATGGCCAATCTTTATAAATAGCAGCAATTTGCCTCTGACATAATCCTGTCTCGTAGCCCTGCTACATCTGGAACACACAAACGACCCTTGTATCTGAGAACCCCATCTCCCTTGAGCTCTAACAATGGCTTCTTCTGCTGCGGAACTCGCTCTCTCAACTCGACCAACTCTGGGTCCTCGTACTGCCTTTCCTTGACTTCAGCTATGAGGGATGATTTTGCAGTGTTTTGGATTACAACTCCACCATCCTCAGAATCTACTAACCGAACCCCCAACGAAGCCAATTGATGAATCTCTCTAGCTAATTGTCTTTTCTCAGGCTCTACATGTGCTAAGCTACCCATAGATAGGCGACTTAAGGCATCTGCTACAACATTAGCTTTCCCTGGATGGTAGAAAATGTTAACATCGTAATCTTTCAATAACTCAAGCCATCGCCTCTGTCGCAAATTCAACTCTTTCTGCTTGAAAATATATTGTAGGCTTTTATGATCAGTAAATATATCAACATGAACACCATATAAATAATGCCGCCATATCTTAAGTGCATGGACAACCGCAGCTAACTCGAGGTCGTAGGTCGGATAATTCCTCTCGTGCCTCCTCAACTGCCTTGAAGCATATGCAATTACCTTCCCATATTGCATCAGGACACATCCTAACCCGACACCTGATGCATCACAATACATGGCATAACCCTCTAGACCCTCTGGAAGTGTTAGAACTGGAGCTGAGGTCAACTTGTTCTTAAGCTCTTGGAAACTCCGCTCACAAGCCTCTGTCCATTGAAACTTAGTTTCTTTCTGTGTCAACTTCGTCAATGGTGCCGAAAGGGAAGAAAAACCCTCTACGAACCTCCGATAGTATCCTGCTAAGCCTAGAAAGCTACGAACCTCTGTCGGAGTGGTAGGTCTAGGCCAAGATTTCACGGCCTCAATCTTCTGAGTGTCCACCTTTATCCCTTCATCTAATACAATATGCCCCAAGAATGCTACAGACTTCAACCAGAACTCACATTTAGAAAACTTAGCATACAACTTACGATCACGGAGGGTTTGGAGTACCGCTCGCAGGTGGTCCGCATGCTCATCCTCTGAACGGGAATAAACCAGAATATCATCAATAAATACTATCACGAACAGATCTAAAAATGGCCGGAATAGGCTATTCATCAAGTCCATAAATACAGCGGGTGCATTAGTCAACCCGAAGGACATGACAAGGAACTCGAATGGCCATATCGGGTCCTGAAGGCTGTCTTCGGAATATCTTTTTCCCGAACTCTGACCTGGTGGTACCCCGACCTCAAATCAATCTTGGAAAAGCATCTAGCTCCCTGCAACTGATCAAACAAGTCATCGATCCTTGGAAGTAGATACTTATTCTTAATAGTTACCTTGTTCAACTGCCTATAATCGATACACATCCTCAGCGAGCCGTCTTTCTTCCGCAAAAATAGTACCGGTGCACCCCAAGGTGAGGTACTGGGCCTAATGTAACCTTTCTCCAGCAAATCTTTTAACTGCTCCTTCAACTCCTTCAATTCGGCAGGTGCCATTCTATACGGAGGGACGGATATTGGTTGAGTTCCTGGAAGCAAATCGATGCTAAAATCAATCTCTCGCTCTGGAGGAATACCCGGAAGCTTATCTGGAAACACATCTGCATACTCTTTGACTATGGGAATAGACTGAAGTGTAGGTATCTCAGCATCTGCATCTCTAACTCGCACAATATGATAAATGCACCCTTTTGCGATCATTTTCCTCGCCTTCAGATAGGAAATAAACCTACCTCTGGGTGTTGGTGTATTACCTACCCATTCAAGGACTGGCTCACCCGGAAAATGAAATTTGGCTACCTTTGCTCGGCAATCAACTGTGGCATAGCAAGCTGCCAACCAGTCCATGCCCATGATAGCATCAAAGTCCATCATCTCTAGCTCAACTAGGTCAGCTGAGGTCTGACGACTACAAATTGTCACCGTACAACCTCGGTAAACCCGTCTAGCAATAATCGATTCTCTGACCGGTGTAGATACCGCAAAAGGATCACTTAGTATTTCAGGCACTATACCAAACTTCCTCGCGACAAATGGGGTAATATACGATAAAGTAGATCCTGGGTCTATCAAAGCATAAGCATCGTGAGAGAAAATGGTTAATATACCTGTCACAACGTCTGGTGAAGACTCCTGGTCCTGTCGACCCGCTAAAGCATAGATACGGTTCTGATTACCACTTGAACTGGAACCTCTACCTCTGCCTCGACCTCTACCAGCCGAAGACTGAGACTCACGCCTTAAAGGATGCACGGACATAGACGATCCTGTTGCTGAACTCGCTGGTTGTGCCATTCCCCCAGAATCTCTATTTGGGCAATCTCGCATCATATGCCCCGGACGCCCACATGTATAACAAGCATCAGAACCTGCTCGGCATTGACCCAAGTGTCCTCTACCACAGATGTCACACCGCAGAGGAAATGACCATGTCTGTGCAGAACCTCGTTGTCGCTGCAAACCCGACGCCCGTGAGCTCTCACCTGGTCCTGACTGAGTATAGCGGTCATACCCGTAACCCTGTAACTGAGGTGGCAAAGGCCTAGGTGGCCGTCCGAAGTACTGGGTCCTATAACTACCCTGAGATTGCTCCTGAGACCTGGGAAATCTCATCCTCTTACGTTGCCCTTGCTCAGCCCTCTCTATACCCTGCTGCCGACGCCTACCCCTTTCTATATTCTGGGCGAATGCCTGAATCCGGGAGATATCCATACTATCCTGCAATGCAGCGGTGGCACATGCCTCGGTTAACTCTGGGGCTAACCCTGCTATAAACCTGTGAATCCTGTCCCGCATAGTAGAAACTATGGATGGTGCATATCTGGCCAATGAGTCAAAACGGAGACTATACTCTCGAACACTCATATTACCCTGCTTGAGGGCTAGAAACTGATCGACTCGAGCCTGTCGGATCTCCCGCGGTAAGTACTGGTCAAGGAAAGCATCTGAAAAATTCTCCCAAATAGCTGGAGGTGTATCACGTCCCCTGGACCTCTCCCATCCCTCATACCAAAGGATGGCTATATCTCGGAGTCGAAAAGCTGCTAGCTCAACTGCCTCTTTCTCCGTGGCATGCATAACACGAAAGATCCTATGAAGCTGATCTATGAAATCCTGCGGGTCCTCCCTCTGATCTGTCCCCGTGAACTCTGGGGGACTCAAAGCAATAAACTCTCGGACCCTTGAACTCCCAGACCCCTCAGAAGTTCCTGCACTAGCTGATGCCCTAGCATGTTGCTGGGTAGCTACCAACTGTGTCAACAAATGCACCGCACTCCTTAAGTCCTGATCTGATGGAAGTGGAGGGGGAACTGGATGTGCGGTTTCCCTAGGAATCTCCGTAGTTGGTGGAGGAGCCGGTAATGGCTGAGTAGGGGTCTCCCCTTGAGCCTCAGACTGGGCCCCATCTACTGGGGGTACCCTGTTGGTCCCCTCACCTACTACTGTATCTCTCCTCTGGCTAGCCGTAGTCTTCCTAGTCACCGTCATCTGTGCATGCAAACACCAACACATAAGTTTAATTCAAATGTCCTATAACTCAGTTCTATAGCACGATTTAGATTTCAAAGAAGTGTAACCAACTCCTAAATGCCCTGTAGTTCCTTGCTTATATAATGTGGTGCACAACACATCTATAAACAAGACCCTACTAGACACGGCTTGTAGACTCCCTAGGACAGAACTGCTCTGATACCAAGTTTGTCACGCCCCGAACCTAGGAGCGAGACAAGCACCCCGTGCCTCACCTAACCTGGCGTACCAAATTGCGACTAAGGGACTCTGAACACATAATGTCATACTTTGGCCATGGGGCCACCTTGCAAGACAATTTGCGAAGCAAAATATAAAACTGAATGGAAACTAGCACTAACTAAATATCAATATAAAGCTAGGCCGACAAGGCCGTCATAGCTACTACAGCTGACAAACCACCAATTTATACAAACCCAACATACTGCACTAACCAACAGGATATGCCTACAAGCCTCTACTGATAGATGTACTGTGATCGGAACAGGGCCCCGACCTACCCATAACATATATACAGATATACATAAGATGTACACAAAACTCTAGTCCTGGCAACTCCGAAAGACGTGGAGCTTACCGATCAGGCAGAACTCGGAAAACACCTACTGAGGAGGTCTACCCGTCTGTCTG
Source organism: Nicotiana tabacum (assembly GCF_000715075.1). Lineage (NCBI taxonomy): Eukaryota > Viridiplantae > Streptophyta > Magnoliopsida > Solanales > Solanaceae > Nicotiana > Nicotiana tabacum. The sequence continues at coordinate 24,133,317 of NC_134098.1, forward strand.
TCTGAACCTACACGCATGAAATGCAGCGCCCCCAAAAAAGGGACGTCAGTACGAAATAATGTACCGAGTATGTAAGGCAATAAAATAACTGAAATCTGAAACTGAACTGATAATATGATAACTGAAATTAACTGGGAGTCAAAGATGATCTGGAGATATACTTACCTGCTGATACTGACTCAACTCCTTCAATATAGTAAGTAAAATAATTGTACGGCCTTATAAGGCTCGGTATATATAACTGCTCTGCCATAGTAGGCTCGCTTATAGGCGCTCGGCCATACTAGGCTATGTATCTCGACCATGCTGGGCTCGCTCATAGGCGCTCGGCCACAGTAGGCTCGGTATATAACTTTCCATCTGATCAGTGGTTGCCCAATAGGGGCCTGCCCATCGATTATAGCTCGATGGTAATGAAAATACTGTAATACTGTATATATAGGCTTGCTGCTCTCTTGACTGAAAGAAGACAATACTAAAATTGAATATAGAGTCTCGATAAGGAATAATATTGTAACTTATGAGACTAGAATAGTGTGAATAAATTCATGAATATGAACTTCTCTTTTTGTCTCATTACTAACACATGTAGCTACGAGATCATGCCAAAATGAAGGAAGGCTTAGCCTTAACATACCTTATCACAATCTTTTCAATCACCAAGTTGAACTCACCTCTTCGCACCTTAATCTACAAGAATGATAATAATACTATCGTTAAGTTACGAAAGGTACAACTATCGCACAACGAACGACAAACCTATTTTGTATTAAAACGGGCAGCATCTCCCCTATAATATGCCCTTCCTCCAACTTCAAGATAACACCAACAATACAAGGACAGAACAATAACAGCATATATACATCATTTTCCAGCCCTATATACACCATCAAATACTACAAAACAGCCCAACACACCCCAATCTCTTCGTACACAAAACGACCACCGTAGTAGTGTCAAACGACCCGAAAATGTTATGACGAACGACCAGCCAACCACCCTACATTTATATGGTGTTTATAAACCCCCTTCCTCCTCCAAAACTCCACAAAATAGTAATAAAACACGCAGCCCAACAGCAACACAAAACAGTCCACAAAACAGTCCGCTACAAGTGAATAACTCGAACTCACGGCTTCCGATCACCATCCCGTGAGTTCTTACAAGTATAGAACGACTTACCATGAATTTACTGAAGAAAAAATGGATGAAAGAGAGCAGTAAACTCACCTTATTTTTTGGATAACTCAGCTCCTATCTTGGTTCTTCAAATTCTAAGTTTTACCTCCAATTGGAACTTGAAAGGGAGAGAAAATCAATTAGGGTTTGTGGGAAATTTTTGGGAGGATTCTTTGCAGAGCTTATGTCTGGTTATTATGCTCTATTTTAAGTCTAATATATGAAGAAAATAGGCCCTTAAAAGGCCTCTTTGGACGACCCTAAATGGCCCATTTTTGGGCTTTCATTTAAGCAAGTAGGTGACACACCTACTTGTCACCTAGCAGCTTGCGCAGTATCGCAAAAATGCACATAACTCTCTACTCCGATGTCGTATTGACAAATGGTTTAATGCGTTGGAAAATAGACTCATAGATATTTAATTTGATGGGTGGAACACACCATAACTCTAAGTATATTGGGAGAAAATTGCAGTTACATTTGACCCAAAGTTTCAGTAAAACTTATGAATGTAACTTGTGATGACTTTCATCGACTTTTGTTCCACAACTCGCTTGACTTAAAAACATAACACACGGATGTAATACGACTAATATAAATCATAACATAATCTCTTTATCATGTTAATCACCCTAGTCTCACCCCAAAGGTACATGTTATAACATTCCCAACTTGTCGACTTTCGATGAAACATTGTTTTATTTAATTGCTTTAGCTTCTGAACTGTCCAACCCTCTTTGTACTTGTTGTTCATGATCTTCAATATTTGTAACCTCAGAGGTAACATGATTAACTTACTTTATATACTTTTAAATATTATCTCATTTTTTTTGTCCTACATTAGTTTGCTTACGACGCATTTTTACATACGATAATATAGGGTGTAACAAGATGGCCACACACTTCAAAAAATGTTAAGCGAGCAATCAATTTTTAACACATGGGCAACTGCACCATGGTCTGTTGAATGCTATTGACATTAACAACTGAGTCAGCAAATTAAGTTACCTGCATATGATAAGGGAATGGAAAGAGATTGCCACTAAGTTGATGGGGATATTGGAATTTGGAGCAAGGACTGATGGAGATAGAAGGGAAGATGAGAAAGAGACTTTGGGATTGTCAAGGAATGGACGACGATGAAGGAGGAAAGTTGGCAAAGGCTTAGTTATTGCCGGACATGCGCGATTTGGGAAAGATGATTGATGGGGTCAAGAGAGCCAAGCATGGAGAAGGTCCTTCAGGGACCAAGTAGATTAGGAGGTGATGTTCTTTACTGCTTTCTAGTTTAGATTAGATTTCTATGTAATAAGGCTTAATGCCATTAGGGATTTTACTATTATTATTGTCGATTTAGTAAAAGATTGTTTTGGCTTATTTCTGCACTAATGAAATGAAGCAAATGTCGGCATCAATTTTCTCCAAGTCTATGTGTCACTTAGGACTACCTCAGGCACAATAAAGTTCTGAAATTAGTATGCAAATTATTGCATGACATTTGTGAAACATGTTTAAATATTGCAAACACCCTTTTATTTCTCCTTACTGACTTGGTTACCTTTTATTTTTCTTATTTCTTTTATTTATTCTCATTCCCAAAGGTTGGTTCATGCATACTGGCATCATAAACATGCAACACTAGATCTAGAGGTCCTCCTCCTCCTCCTCCACCTCGCAACTCGAAAAGCAAAGACAAAGGCAAAGGGAAGAAGGATGATTTAAGTAGTATCCGAAAAGATAATGCTACTGCGGTAGAAACGTTTGAAGCTTCAGATGGTAGAAGCACTCCATGGAAGAATGAGTAGGTCTTACGTTTGGAGTAGAATATCCCGGAGCTACAAGTCCGAAATCTGGAAAACCTTTCTCTTACTCTCAATGTTCCCGACACTAACCAGCAAAACCCAACTACTCAAAACCAAACACTGCCACAAAACACACAAAACTAGAATCCACCACCCATAGCTCTGAATCCTTCCGCACCATACCAATATCATAATCCCGCACCTCTCCAGAACCTCAACCAACCACTAGTGCAAAGCCCTCAAGAACACATCCATCACCCAACTCAATACCCGGAAACCACTATTTGGCACACTCCCAAAAATTTACCATAACCTACTCCCAATCCACAAGACTCAACCAATGATCACCCATATACCCAAGTTCCAGGAACTCATCAATGAAATCTGATATATTTGGAAATCTTACCCCATACCCCGTAGCAAACCCTATACATACCTGAGCCAACTGAGAAGGACCAGCTCATTCGAAAAATGACAGAGGAACTCAAAAAACCTACAGGGAGAGTCCAGAATGTTGAAGGTGGGAAAGGCATTGAAGGTTTAAACTATGAAAATTTGTTTATTCAACTAGATGTAGAAATGCCGGAAGGTTACAAACCTCCAAAGTTCAAAATGTTCGATGGCACTGGTGATCCAAAGGTGCATCTGAGAACCTACTACGACAAGCTCGTAGGAGTGGGTAAGAATGAACAAATCTGCATGAAGCTGTTCATGTGAAGCCTTACAGGAGATGCTTTGTCTTGGTATATCAGTCAAAATCCAAAGAAGTGGGCAAATTGGGTAAGTATGACATCAGACTTCATGAACAGATTTAAGTTCAATACAGAAAATGCGCCATACATTATCTATATTCAAAACCTCAAGAAGAAGCTGGCAGAAACCTTATGTGAGTATGCTACTCGTTTGAGATTAGAGGCCGCAAAGGTAAGGCCAGCACTTGAAGAAGAACAAATGAAAAAGTTCTTTGTTACAAAGATCCATAGTATTATGAACAGTTGATGGTCATCGAGAATCACAAGTTCAAAGTTATCATCAAGTTAGGGGGAAGAATATAAGAAGGAATCAAGAGTGGGATGGTAACTAATTTTGAGGCGCTGCAAGCTGCAAATAATGCCTTGCAATCAGGAGGTATTTCAAAGAAGAAACAAGTGGGTGTCATGATGGCAGCCCAGGGCCCTATGTCCCCCCTCACATACCAAACACCTCCACCCACATACCAAGCCTCACCCCCAAAATACCAATACCATGCCACCACTTACCAAACACACAGCCTGCATATTACCATTCACCTCCAACCGCCCAGCAAAACTACCCAAAGCCAAGCCCAAACTTTGACCGCAGAACTCCCAGACAATACACCCCAATTGCTGAACCCATAGCCTAACTGTATGAGAGACTGAAAGCCGCTGGTTATGTTGCCCCTATTCCTACTATTGCTATCGAGAATCCTTCCCAGTGGATTAATGCCAACAAAACATGTGCCTATCATTCATGTATGAAGGGTCATACCATTGATGAGTGCCGCATGCTAAAAGACAAGATTCAGAATCTAATCGACACTAAGGTTATACAAGCAAATGAAGCTGCACCAAGTGTTCGTAATAATCCTCTCCCGGATCATAGGGGTGAGGGAGTGAACATGACAGAAACTTATAAGGAATGGGATCAGGAGGGATCAATCGGACTTATTCGAGAGGGAGATACTCCTAAAACATCTCCAGTCACCCTCACACCAATTGTGGTACAAACCCAGGCACCATTTGAGGTCGAGGTAGCTACACCTTTCACTGTAATGGTAGCTCCCAGACCATATTATAAGTATGATGCCATCCCATGAGAATGCGTTGCGGAAGTAAGAAAAAAGGGAAAAGCCAAGATGGAAGAGACATGTGATGCGCAAGGTATGACTAGAACTGACAAAGTTTAAACACATGAGAATCTAGAAGGAACGAGTAAAGAAGCTGTGTCTAAGATGCCTGTTGTTAAGACGGGCTCTGATGATCTTTGGAGGAAGATACAAGTGAGGGAATACAGTGTTGTTGACCTAGAACAAGACTCCCGCCCAGATATCCATTTTATCACTGTTGCAAAATTTAGACGCACACAAGAATGCGTTGATGAACGTGTTAAGTGAAGCTTATGTACCCGCCGACATTAGTACTAGATAGATGGCTAACATGGTCGGACATGTATTAGAGAGTCACAAAATTACTTTCCACAAAGATGAGTTACCGCCAGAAGGGTTGAGTCGCAATAAAGCATTGCACATCATAGTGCAATTTGAGGACAAGTTCATAGTCATGGTCATGATAGATGGAGGTTCAAGCTTGAACATATGCCCACTGACCACTCTAAAAAGAATAGGTAAAGGCCTGCATAAGATACAGATGAGAAGCATGAATGTGAAGGCGTTCGATGGATCTTAGAGAGCCACTATCGGGGAAATAAACCTTGATCTACAAATGGGCCCGACTTGGTTTGATGTAGAATTCCAAGTGCTAGATATATCTGCCACTTACAACTTGTTGTTCGGACGACCATGGATATATGAAGTTGGGGTAGTGGCTTCTACTATGCGCCGAATTTTGAAGTTCGAGTGCAATCATCAAGAAGTGATCATTCATGGAGACGAAAGCAACCCTATGTACACCAACCAGACCATTCTAGTCATTGAAAATAGGAGGATGTTGGGCGGAGATACATATCACCGCATTGAGCGGGTGAATGCAATTGAAAAGGATTGATGGTGGAGCAATAAGATAGAAAGCATATTGTTGTGGACGGGATATGAACCAGGCAAGGGTCTTGGTAGAAGGCTTCAGGGGATCACTAAACCCATACAACCATAGTATCATGGAAGAACCCTTGTACTCGGGTATGAATATACCGTACAAGAACATCAAGATTGGATACCTCCATGGCGCGCCCATTATTATCCGCTGGAACAACCCATACCACCTCTGCACCAGACATTCCGTCAGGCTGGCATGATGTGGGGATCCGAGGAAGATGAGATTCTGGACGGTATGAGGAAGCTATTTCTAGACGAGGAAGACATGGACCGCAGTGTAATTGTGGTGGAGGAAGAGGAAAAGGAGGAAGACCTTACCATTTAGACGGTGGGAGAAGGAGCTGTTCTCAAGAACTGGACCGCTGCACCATCCCGAGCTCGACGAGTACCGGGTAGCCTGGCAAAATTAGCGTGACTTGTTTTTTTTAAAAATTATTTTGAGAATTTAAGACATTTTCAGTATTTCTTTTGAAATAATTACTCGAGCCATCGAGTCGTACTTGTCGACAATTTTAAGCTTTATTAATGCATTATTGCTTTTCATATTTATTATTATCTTTCTACATTCTTTTCAGCATAATTATTACATATCCTTGATGAACCTATGACTGTGACATGTAATGAGACAACGCAACATAAGGATAGTGATTCGGAAGATCTGGAAGATGATATAATACCTGAGGAAATTGTCAAGGAAGTATAGAATTTTGGAAACAAACCAAAGTCTAATTTGGAGGAAATTGGGGCCATTAACTTAGGGGATTCTGAAACAGTCAAGGAAACTCGCATAAGCATTCATCTATCATCTTTAGAGAAAGAAGAGTATATCAGGTTCTTAAAGGAATATGAGGATATTTTCGCATGGTCTTACGACGATATGACTGGTTAAGCATATACATAGTATCTCACAAGCTACCTACCAATCCCATGTGTACCACAGGTAAAGCAGAAGCTCAGAAAGTTCAAGCCATATATGAGACTGAAGATAAAAGAGGAGATTACCAAGCAAATCAAAGCCAAGGCTCTTCGAGTGGTCGAATATCCGCCCTGGTTTGCCAACATTGTGCCAGTTCTGAAGAAAGATGGGAAAGTTAGAGTATGTGTCGATTACCGAGATCTGAATAGAGCAAGTCCTAAGGATGATTTTCTATTGCCTAACATAAACATATTGATTGACAACTGTGCCAAGCATGAACTCTAATCCTTTGTGGATTACTTTGCAGGATATTACTAGATCAAGATGGACAAAGAGGACGCCAAAACAATAGCCTTTATCACACCGTGGGCAATATACTATTACAAAATGATTTTGTTTGGTTTGAAGAATGCTGGGGCCACCTACGTGAGGGCCATGAAGACTATCTTCCATGATATGATACACAAGGAAATAGAGGTGTATGTGGATGATGTTATCATCAAATCTAAAAAGAGTTCGGATCATATAGCAGACCTGAAAAAGTTTTTCGATAGACTTCGAAAATACAATTTGAAGTTGAACACAACAAAATGTGCCTTCGGAGTCCCTGATGGAAAGTTGCTAGGTGTCATCGTCAACCGCCAATATTGATCTGGACGTATCAAAAATCAAGGCTATCCAGGACTTGCAACCCCCTAAGAACAAGATGGATGTGATGAGTTTTCTATGATGCCTCAATTATATCAGCCGCTTTATAGCACAATCAACGGTGATATGTGAGCCGATCTTCAAGATGCTTGGGAAAGATGCTTCAACAAATTCGACTGAAGAATCTCAGAAATCCTTTGACAAAATCAATGAGTATATATCTAGACCGCCCGTGTTGGTCCCGCCACAACCAGGAAAATCTCTGCTTCTTTATCTGTCCATGTTGGATGGAGCCTTTGGCTGCGTTCTAGGACAACATGTTGAAACTGGGAGGAAAGAGCAGGCAATATATTATCTGACCAAGAAGTTCACGACTTACGAGGTCCAATACACCCTGTTGGAATGCACCTACTGTGCTTTGACATGGATATCCCAAAAGTTCAGACATTATTTCTGTGCGTACACTACATATCTCATATCAAGGATGGATCCACTAAAATACTTCTTTCAGAAACCCATGCCTACGGGTAAGTTAGCAAAGTGGCATATATTGCTGAGTGAGTTCGACATCATCTATGTGACTCAGAAGGCAGTCAAGGGGCAAGTGTTGGGTGATCACTTAGCGAAGAATCCCGTAGACAAAAAATACAAACCATTAAAGACATATTTTCCAGCGAAGAAGGTATCATTTGTAGGAGAAGATATTACCGAAGCATACGATGGTTGGAGGATGTTCTTCGATGGAGCAACAAACTTCAAAGGAGTGGGTATCAGAGCTGTTTTAGTATTAGAAACCGGTCAACATTATCCAGTATCTGCAAAACTCAAGTTCCCGTGCACTACCAATATGGCGGAATATGAGGTCTGCATCCTGGGACTCAGGTTGTCCATCAACATGAACGTTTTGGAGTTGCTGGTAATCGGAGATTCTGATCTATTGGCAGATCAGGCACTAGGAGAATGGCCTACAAAAAACACTAAAATAATGCAATAATTGGACTATGTACAAGACCTGATTAAGAGGTTTACAAAGATAGAATTCAAACTTGTTCCAAGGATTCAGAATGAGTTCATAGATGCATTAGCTACCTTGTCTTCCATTATACAACATCCAGACAAGAATTTCATCGATCCTATCCCAATAGGAATTCATAAGCATCCAACTTATTATGCTCATGTTGAAGAAGAGTTCGACGGAAATCCATGGTTCCACGATATCAAGGAATACATGGAAAAGGGAGAATACCCAGAAAATGCCACACACAGTCATAAGCACATGCTCCAAAGATTGGCTAACAATTTCTTTCAAAGCGAAGGAATTCTGTATAGAAGGACTCCTGATTTGGGATTGTTGCGATGTGTCGATGCCAAGGAAGTATCTAGGTTGCTCGAAGAAATAAATGCCAGAACTTGCCGACCTCACATGAACGGTTTCGTTTTGGCCAAGGAGATATAAAGAGCAGGTTATTTCTGGATGACTGTGGAGACAGACTGCGTCAAATGTGTTCAAAAGTGGAACCAATTCCAGATACATGCTAATATGATACGAGTGCCACCCAACAAACTCAATGCAGCGAGTTCACCCTGGCCTTTCTCTACTTGGGGCATGGATGTCATCGGACCAATTAAACACGTTGCTTCAAATGGACACAAGTTCATTTTGGTGGATATAGACTACTTCACAAAATGGGTTGAAGTCGCATCCTGTAAGGCTGTAATAAGAAGGTCATAGAATATTTTGTCCGAGATCGCATTGTTTATGGATTTGGAGTATCTGAGTCAATCATTATTGACAATGCCGCCAATCTCAACAGTGACCTGCTGAAAGCTATGTGTGAAGCATTCAAGATCAAGCATCAGAACTCTACAACATACATGCCACAAATGAATTTATCCGTTGATGACGTCCAAATCCACTACTAAAAAGTAAATGGACACGGTCGCATGCAAGATAATATACCCAACTATGAGTCGGGGTCGAATCCCACAGAGAAAAATATACAGGCGATTAGGAGTGTAAGAGAATTATCACTTATTAAGCCAAGCCAAACACTTAGAATAGTTTTGAGAAAATGTTTATAACTAATTACAAAAATATAAACTAACTTCGAAAGCAAGTAAAATGATCAATGGCTAGAAGCATGGATGCATTGGGAATTACAGTCATGTAACGATCCAATGTATTTCACGATTTTATGAATACGAGTGAGTTTATGTTAATTAGCCTCGATTATTAATTCTATATTAGCTTCTTTCGAAGACTAAGAAGACTTCCCAATTGAATTATCATAAAGCAATTAAGAGATTAAGCACACCCGAATATGGCTACAAGTAATTCAATCCTATCCCTAGCTAGAATCTATAAAGTTGGGTTAGCGCCTCAAGTTCTTGCTAATTAATCTTTTTCAAAAATAATTCGAAGTGAATGGGCGAGTGCTAGGGTTAGCTAATCCCTTTGGAAACATTAAAGAACGAGAATAATTAAAGAAATAATAACTCACTTCAATATAAATAAAAATCATTTAGTACGTAAGTACAACAAGATATTTAATCTACACTTTAAATATAAATATTTCCATAAACAAGATTCAAGTGTTGGAACAAATAGGACACACTTAGATATTCAATACAAAGCAAGAAAATGAAGAAATGAGCATAAATGAGTAAGAAATTCTCAACCAAAAGCTTCAAATCTTCAAGACCCAAGTGTGTGTATAAGAATCCTAGCTCCAAAACTTGTGATCTCTTCTCAAGATATGTCCAAGATATTCAGACTGGCCAAAGACGTCTTTCCAATAAGCTAGGTCGTGTATTAAATGATTTGGGGTTCAAAAATATGAAATTCCAGAACTACCCAATTTTCCGCCATTTCTTCGCATTCGCGATAGTACCTCCACAATCGCGAAGGTTTATTTCCTTCAGCTTCGCGAAGGGTAATTCACAGGGCAGTGTTCCTGTGTTTATTTTAGCTCCTTTTTGACATGTTTTCACTTGGTTTCTTCCCGATCACTTCTAAATCACATAAAATCTATAAAATAGAAGTAAACAATATTAAACACACTAGTTCATCAATCAAACATAGCAAACATCTAGGATTAAAGAAGAGATAAGTTGGTAAAATACCAACTTATCAAATCCCCAAACATAAGCTTTTGCTTTTCCTCAAGTAACACAAAACCAAAAATTCAATGAGGCTCTACCATTTAAAGCACAGTTAGCATCACTATAAGGGCACACAATATCTATACAAACGCATAAGCCCAGGGTTGGTGGGGCAGCAGTGCCAGTAGATGTGCGTGTTGCATATGGGCCAGTAGGAAGACCAGCTATAAGCTGCATAATGTGTACATCAACTCCACGTATCTGATTGGAGAGGTGACGCATGGTATGAGGGTCGGACTAGAGTGGTCCCATGGGGTTAAATGACCCTAGTGCAGGTACAAAGGATCCAGCGGGATCAGTGGTGGCCTCAGAGGACTGCCCAAATGAAGAGGATGCAACATCAATACTCCTCTTTTTCTGCTTGTCAGTGGGTCCCCTTTTCACCAGTGGGTGGATCATCGGCTTTCCCGGGCCTCTCTCATCAAACAATTTGGGCATTTTAACACCCCAACATCATAGCATAGCTGAGTAATCAATGATGGAAAGAATAGGCTCTTGAACCTCCCATAAGTGGCTTCCTCGATTTCTCTAACAATGTGTTCCCCCACGTGTACGGGTAGTCCATTCACTGGTGTCACATCAGTGTCATTTGTATAAGGCAAGATCCTTGCACAGATAATGGAGAGCCAAGTCTTTTCCTCATCACTAAAGTCATGAGAATCAACTCCCTTTTGCAATGTCAACCCCTTTGGGTCACCTCATCATGCATTTTGTCCACCAACCATTGGTTTCCTCCTGCTTTTGATCTGTCTCTGTAAACCTCGTTATCAGTACTGGGAAGGCCATAAATTTTGTTGATTATCTCATGGTTGAAGTTGATTTGCACACCCCGAACAGTAGTAACTAAGGTTCCTTGGAAGTCGATCCTCAAGGCATTTGCATAAAATTCCAACACTACTGTATAGTTGGCATCATTTGGTTGAGCGGCAAAACAAATCCAACTGCTTTCTACCAATCTTGTGTAGGAGCCCATCATTTTAGCTTCAACCTTTTCCATGTTTATGCCTCTTTCCTTGATGATTGTTTTGGATAAGAGTTCGTCATATTTACGTTCACATTCCGCAGATAAAAACCTGTCATGATCAAAGGGTTCCTCTTGTTCAGCTTCGGGGACATGTTCTTACTCCATTTCATTGTGTACCAGATCCATTTTATACCAAAAATACCTACAAAATCGACCAACAATGTTAAAAGCTCATATAGACACTTAAAAAAAAATATTAGGAAATATTAAAGCCAAAGAAATGGACAGAAAGGGTATCGGGCAGATCTGTGCAAAGCTACTATTTTTTGCCATTTTGGTGTTTGCCGGGAATTGCTCTTTGTATTTGCGTGAAGGCCATCGCGTTCGCGAAGAGCAAAAGTTTTTGTCTAGAAATTGACCTTCGCGTTCGGTAGCAGACTATTGCGCTCGCGATGGTCATCTTCATTGCCCACACCTACTTTTCTTTCATGCTTATTTTCAAACAGTTTGCGTGCCTTCTTTTCTTTGTTCATTTTCCAGTCGATTTTAGCACACATCTCACCCAAAATTTACGATAATACACTCTCACTCAGCAAATCTCACCCAGCAAGCAACAACAAATTTCACACACAAGGTTCACATTTAAGACTAAATGTTTTCAACCCTAAGCACAAAACAAACATGGCTGCTCTTCTACCACTTCTCACCAAGAAAAGGAAGAAAAGGTTAGGAGACAAGAGAGAAAATCACATACCTTGAGAATGGCGAGGAAGACTTGCAATGAAATTGAAGATTATGGGGAATTTGTTTTTGTTGGGATTTCAGGAGTAGGAAGAACTGTTCTTGAGCCAAGAGGGAAATTAAGTGTCCGTTTCTAGTGTTTTAGAATTTTAAACTTACCTGATGGACCGCGTTCGTGAGGGCAAAGTCGCCTACTCGAAGAGTAATAATTTCTTTAACAGTCACGAACGCGAGATTCTCAACGTGAACGCGAAGCATTAGAATAATATTTACTCATCGCGAACGCGATGTGCTGACGCGAACGCGAATTATTGCTTATGCAACATCCAGTAGCTACTGGTTTTTGGCTGTCTGGTTACTCCGACCTGCTCAAACCTACTGTAAAAATTCTAAAATTTGGCAAATTAGTAAAAAATAATATAACAGGCTATTCTAAAAAAGAAAATTTAAAAAATGACTAAATATTTTAAACACGATGGGTTGCTTCCCACCAAGCACTGCATTTATCGTCGTGGCACGATGCGAGTTAACATTAGCACTTTTCTTTCCACTTTGACAATATGAATTGGGCACCTAACATGGAATCAAGCTTGTGACCACGAGCAATAGGGGGTGGTAAATAGATGATCAAGCCGAACTTTATTTTCTTCATTTTGCATTTCTTGGCTTTTATTTGAGGAATGTCATTTTGCCTTCTTGAATATGGAAATTGCAAAATGTATGGCTCTTGTTTTTCTTCTTTTCACTTCCATGTGGATTCGCATGGCTCAATTCCCATATCGTCATGCAATTCTAAAGTTGAAAAATGCTTGGAATGCGACCTCAAGCAATAAAATTGCAATTCTTCCCGAATTTTGACATTCTCTTTTTCCCCCGAACTAGAGTCAAATTCAACCATCTTTTCAACTACACCGGTTCACTCTAATTCTATTTTTGTCTTGGCATCACTAACAAGTATGAAGTCGGTTGGCGGATGTTCAATTCTTGATTCCTCAAAATAAAGCTCACTTTCTTCCTCGAAGTTGGACTCTTCTTGACCTCTTTCCACACTCTCAAGTTGGTGGGCATAGTGAGCCTCAACCAATATTTTCTTTTGATCTTCAAAAGTGTAGATATTCTCATTATTTTGAGTCAAAACTTGTTTCAAGTTCTCGAGTGCTAAGTTGTTCTTCTCATCATTTTCAATAATGGACTCAAACATGAGCATCATCCTCTCATTTTGAGCATTTGAGAGTTCTTCTTGGTTTTTATCAAGTGCCAAGGAATGATTTTCGTCTTTAACCTCTAAGGAAGGTTTTTGGTTATAGTTCACTTCCGAGACTTTTTGGACCTCTAAAGCTTCAAGCATTTCTCCCGTTTGTAAGTTCAACCTTTCAAGCGCCAAATCATTTTGCTCTTTGTTTCCTCCTTCAAGTATGCATTCCACCATGAGCTTGAAGTCTCCATTTTGACAATGCTCAATTTCTTCCACTTCCATATCCCTATACTTTTCATCATAAAAAGTAGAATCATCAGAGCGGGGGTTCAGGGAAGGAAAGGATAAATAAGCACAATTAGTCTAATGACCATTTTGACCACCACAGTTATCACATATACTCCACTCATGGGTTTGAAATTGTGCGCACAATCCGCCCCCGGGAGAATTTAAACAACTTTGCCAAGAGTATGGTCCTCCACAATACAGACAAGGGTCATCAAAGTATGAACAACTACCATCCGACCAATTTTCATTATGCGATGCCATTTTTCAAAACTAAGAAAACAAACAAGAAACAAATAAGAAAAATAAACCAAGATAAGAAAAATAATTACACAAATATTCATAAGTTTGGACCAAAGTGCATACGCTTACTTCTCAAACAACCTCAATACGCCAAATTGTTCCCCGGCAATGGTGCCAATTTTGATGACGGCCAAATCTACTATTAAAAAGTAAATGGATACGGTCGCATGCAATGTAATATACCCAACTCTGAGTCGGGGTCGAATCCCACAGAGAACAATATGTAGGCGATTAGGAGTGTAACAGAATTATCACTTATTATGCTAAGCCAAACACTTAGAATGGTTTTGAGAAAATATTTGTAACTAATTGCAAAAATGTAAACTAACCTAAAAAGCAAGTAAAATGATCAATGGATACAAACACCGATGCATTGGGAATTACACTCAAGTAATGATCTAATGTATTTCACGATTTTACGAATATGAGCGAGTTTATGTTAATTAGCCTCGGCTATTAATTCTATATTAGCTTCTTTTTGAAGACGAACAAGACTTCCTAATTGAATTATCCCTAAAATAATTAAGAGATTAAGCACACCCGAATATGGCTACGAGTAGTTCAATCCTATACCTAGGTAGAATCTATAAAGTGAGGGTTAACACCTCAAGTTCTTGTTAATTAATCTTTCCCAACCTTAAATTATCTTTCCCAAAATTAATTCGAAGTAAATGGGCGAATCATAGGGTTAGCTAATCCCTTTGTAAACATTAAAGAACGAGAATAATTAAAAAAATAATAACTCAATTCAATATAAATAAAAATCGTTTAATACGTAAGCACAACAAGATACTTAATCCAAATATGAATATTTCCATAAACAAGATTCAAGTACTGGAAAAAATACTACACACTTATATATTCAAAACAAAGCAAGGAAATGAAGAAATGAGCATAAATGAGTAAGAAATTCTCAACCAAAAGCTTCAAATCTTCAAGACCCAAGTGTGTGAGCAAGAACCCTAGTTCCAAAACTTGTGTTCTCTTCTCAGGAAATGTCGAAGATATTCAGAGACTGGCCAAAGACGTCTTTCCAATAAGCTAGGTCGTGTATTAAATGGTTTAGGGGTCAAAAAATATGAAATTCCAGAACTACCCAGTTTTTCCGCCATTTCGCGATCGTCTCTTTTCGTTCGCGAAGGTTTGCTTCCTTCATCTTCGCGTTCGAGAACATGACATCGCGTTCACGAAGGTATGGTTTCTTGCAGCTCAGTGTTCGCGTTAGTCCCTTCGTATTCGCGAAGGGTAATTCATTGGGTAATGTTCATGTGTTTATTTTATCTCCTTTTTGACTTGTTTTCACTTGGTTTCTTCCCGATCACTTCTAAATCACATTAAATCTATAAAATAGAAGTAAACGACATTAAACACACTATTTTTCAATCAAACATAGCAAAAATCTAAGATTAAAGAAGAGATAAGTTGCTCAAATACCAACTTATGAGTCGTAGAAACCGCCAACAAGAACATCAAGAAGATATTGAGGAAAATGGTGGACAACTATAAACAATGGCATGAGAACCTATCGTTTGCTTTTATCGGGTATCGCACCACCGTTCGTACATCAACTAGGGCAACTCCCTATATACTAGTCTATAGTACTGAAGTCGTTACTCCCGCCGAAGTGGAGATTCCTTCTTTAAGAATCATACTAGAAGCCGAGCTTAGCGACACAAAATGGGTATGGAACCTATATGAACAACTAGCTCTCATTGATTGTAAAAGAATGAATGTAGTGTGTCATGGTCAACTCTACCAGAACAGAATGGCTAGGGCTTTCAAAAAGAAGGTTAGATCAAGGCAATTCACACTAGGGCAATTAGTGCTGAAATAAATCTTCCCATATCAGGATGAAGCAAAGGGGAAATTCCCTTACATGTTTCATCCGGTATTGATAGGAGGAGCACTTATACTTGCAGAGATGGATGGAGAGATTTGGCCAAAACCTATCAAAGGACGCAGTCAAGAGATACTATGTTTAAGATTATGTTTGCACTTTCTATTTTATGTAACTGAACTATGCTTGACATGATTCCCATTTAAGAGGGTTACGTAAGCAGCCCTGTGGGTTCGGTCATATCATATTAGGATCTTCATTCACCTTATGGTCAAAAACTGGGGCAAGATCTCGAGTTTTCCCGATCTCATCATGTTTTGGATCACCAAGGAATGTATCGCCAGAAGTACGCATTTAAACTAGGGCCAAATTTTGAGGAGCATCCTCAAAATTCCGACATGAGGAGGATTCAATGTCTCAAAACGTGTCATAGTCTTCGATCCAAAACACTATTTGTTTTATGCATCATCATACATTTTGAATAAACTGTATTTTTATATTAACAAATTTTCACAAATGCATATTTTTGAAAATTTCATTTACTGTATTAGCCATACGTTACCCAGGGTAACTCAAAAAAGACAAGGAGCAAAGACAAAATGAAGAATTAGAGGCACAAACCAACCTCCCCCCTCAAAAACTCACGATCTTTCTTTGGATGCAGGCACAGTAGACATAACAAACACGTCCGCGAGCATATATATATGATGAGATCACTATCTTCACACCGAAAGAAGTCGCCAAATGCAAATGCGTCAAGCTAAAAAACACGTTTCCCTCTCGCATTTAATCATTGCCCTTCTTGCATCGGGCTAACCCCTGCCCTCATCATTGCGTGAGACTAAGCACTGTCTTCATTCCTTGCATGAGGCTAAGCACTGCCTCCACTATTGCATAAGGCTAAGCATTGCCTTTTCTTGTATGAGACTAAGCACTGTCTCCACTCCTTGCATGAGGTTTAGCACTACCTCCATTATTGCATAAGGCTAAACACTGCCCTCATCATTGCATAAGGCTAAGCATTACCTTTCCTTACACAAGACTAAGCACTGTCTCCATCCCTTGCAGGAGGCTAAACACTACCCTCAGCATTGCATAAGGCTAAGCATTTCCTTTCCTTGCATGTGACTAAGAACTGTCTTCATTTCTTGCATAAGGCTAAGCACTGCCTCCATATTGCATAAGGCTAAGCACTGTCTTCCTTTGCATGAGACTAAGCACTATCTACATCCCTTGCATGAGGCTAAGCAGTGTTTCCATACTGCATAAGGCTACGCACTGCCTTTCTGTAACACTCCGTAAATCTAAATTAGTTGTGGATGCGATAAATGAGTATTAATGCGACCTTTTAGACATGTGAAGTCCTATCGAGATGAGTATGGGTGGAAACAATTATTTTAGAATCAAGACCGAGAGTGAGGTGTATAAAAGTCAATAGAATTGACTAAGTTTATGGGAGGTCAGTCTTATAGCCTTAAAAAGTGCAAGTCCATGAAAACTCAGTGCCACAGACAGTGCAAGGCACTTTCCAGGGCATCAACCTCAGCGCCCCAGACAACGCAAGGCAATATAATTTTGGCGCCTCTGATGGCGCCTTGCACAGTTATTTTGCCACCCCTGTTGATGCCTCGAGCTGTCGAGGTTTACCCGAGCTACTTTTATTTTCCTCCTCAGTTTTGGGACGTGTTCACTTATTTAAAAGCCCTACCTCCTTCCCCTACACCCCAAACACGAAACCCTACTCTAGAAAGGGAAGCTCTCATGAACCTAATTTCCTCAAGGTCCCTCCATCATCCAAGGTGAGTTCTAACGATGATTTTATGTTAATTTCAATTCTCCAATACCTTATTAACATGGGTAAATCCTTCCACTCATTAGATATTCGAACGATACATCATTGTTGAGAAAAGAAACCGGAGAAGTCGAATTCAAGAGGATTGAACTTCAAAAAGCTAATTCTCTACTCCTTATTCATTTATAGCTATGAATTGATTAGTTTTTGGGAGAATAGTAAATGGGTTTGATAAAGAGAACCATATGAACTATGCTAGGGTTTTGGGTTGTTAACTTAAGATTGTTATAATCATTTGCATGATGAGAAATGGTATTAGTTACATCTATTTGGGATTGTAGAATCACCTAGGCATAGTAAAATGAGAAGTGGGTGAAGAAATTACCATTAATGAGGTCTATGAGGCTTTATGCCATAAGGTGTTAGATACAATGCCTCTGTGACAGAAACATGAGCATTAGCGCTAATATTGGTTCCTCTTGATATATATTTCCATAGATTATCATTGAAAGAGGCGATGAACATTGTGATATGCTTTAAAGGACTAGAGTCAAGGTATGTTACGCTAAATCTCTATGTTTGGGAATGTTAGTGATTTTCCCGACACTACGTTTCGTTTACGATGTTGCCTCAGAAATATAGTTAAGCCTAGTTCATCGAATAGTTATAGAACTTCTATTCTCTAGCTTTATAACTCGTTCATGACTTTCATTCTAAACGTTGTGAACTCAGTGCGTATTCAATATAGACCTGGGTTTGATGCCCCCGAGTCTCAGAATAGATTACTCTGCATGTCATAAACAATTGAAGTTTCAGTGTTCATAATCAGTTCAAGAATGCATGTCTCAGCCTAGTCCTATTCAGTATTCCAGTATTATGTAACTCAGTGTGATTAAGTATTTCAGTATCATGTATTACAGTATGATTCTCAGTTCCTTATTTTAAATCACTGAATGTTGAACACCTGTATTTGGGCTTGAGGTTGCAGTTAATGTTTTATGCATCTTTGGGCCTAAGGCCACAGTTTATGCTTCATGCATCTTTGACCTAAGGCCGCAGTTTATGCTTTATGCATCTTTGGGCCTGAGGCCGCAGTTTATACTTTATGCATCTTTGGGCTTAAGGCCGCAGTTATATATACATATACTTGGGCCCGAGGCCGCAATTTGTGCACATATATATATATTGGGCCTAAGGCCACAATTTATTTATATAGATTAAATAGTTGGTTTATCATTCAGAAGAGGGAGTATTCATATTCTTACTTCCTTTGTTCAGTCCAATTATCAGTTATCAGTTATCATTAGAGTTTCAATAGTCACCATTTTAGTTATCAATTATCAATTATCAGCTCAGTTTCAGTTTCAGTATTTACATTTCTTTCTTTCAGTTGTTTTATATACCATTGCAATTCAAATGTACTGACGTCCCTTTTTGCCCATGGCCTGCATCTCACGATACATGTAATGATTTACAGGTTGACGATTCAGAGCGCTAGGGTTCTCGTACCAGCTATTGGGTGAGCCCAAGTTCTTTCGTGGCATTATCATTACTTTACTGTCTTCCAATATTTACAGACAATTGGTGTTTTCAGTATTTCATTAGAGGCTTCATAGACTAGAGTAATAGTTAGACAGAGTCACATGCTTTTCATGTTAAGCAATGTTGACTACAGGTATGTTTCAGACTTGTATTAGTGTTTCAGCACTTTGATTTATATCATTCAAACTTTGAGTATATCAGCATGTATTACTTTATCTTCTGCATTCAGTATGTTATGATATTACATGTTGATTAAGCCAGCCAGTTGGTTTGCTCCATCATATGTAGCCAGGCACCGAGTGTCGTGTTACGTCTCGACCCATGTTCGGGGCGTGACAAAGCTTGGTATCAGAGCACTAGGCTCAAGTGTCCTAGGGAGTCTATGAAGCCGTATCCAGTGGAGTTTCCTTTATATGTGTGTGTCGGCCATGCATATAAATGGTAAACTACCAAGACATTCATGATTGTCTCTTTTCTTTCTACTCTAGATCGTGCCATGAAGCTTATAGGAATAGGTAACCTTCTCTTCCTATCGAATTCCAGGTATGGCATGCCAAAGCGACGGGCAGGAAAAACCCAAGGTCCTACAGAGGATGATCGCCTATTGGGGTATAATTATGGAGTATAGGTTGATAACAAATAAGACTTGAGGGGATGTTAAAAGTGGGATACAATCAATAGTAGTACATATTAGAGCATAACTTATTAGAAAGTACGAAAGCAGTTATCATGTTTTATGGTTATCAGTTTAACTCAGTTACCAGTTATACAGTCTTTCAGTTAGCAGGTTTATGGTTATTTAGTATGCCAGTTATCAGTTATTCAATTACCAGATCTCCAATTTTCAGTGTACCCAAATTTTGGTGACTTTTGAGTACGCAGTGATGCCTATGGGTGATAAAAGAAAATGTAAGTAACAGTGATTATAGAAAAATGTTCGCATGTTTTTGGTCTAGATTAAGACTGAAGACTCCCCGGATGTTGCATGAAGTGATTTATCAGATAATGGTATACTCGGAGGGACATGTTTGTGTTATGGTAGTGTATCCGTATGTGTTTTACCTCACAGAACAATTTCATTTTAATTATTGGAAATGGAACCACAGGTTGGATGATGATACTACATATGTTAGACCCTATGGTGTAACAGGTTAAGAATTTGACCGCAACTGCAATAGAATTGGTCACTATAGTTTTGGACAGAAAAGAGCCTAAGGACAAAAATTCCTAGGAGTCAAAAATGTTTGATATTACCAGAGATGCACTGTCATATGACTCATGCATATGACTAAGAAGACATGCTGTATGAAATGAGAATCAACAACAACCGATATTAAATTTCAGGGAATGATTTTAAGTTGTTTAGATTTATTCAAATCAGAATTAAAAAGTACCACATTAGTGAATTACAATAAGAAACAACTATTATTCTGAGATAAAAGATATGGTAGTCCCCCCTTAGGTTATGTGACTAAGTATTTACCACGTATGTTTATAGTCTATATGATTTGAAGTGTATAGAATGTTTGGGGTTAGATATTCCGATTTCGTTTAAGCCGAATAAAATTTCCCTAAGTGTGATTCATGTACATAGTTCAAAAAAGATAGTATGCGACCATAGAATATGGTCAGATTGTGATGGTAGTTAGGAATAACCTTATGCTTTACTTTAGTTATTCAAAGCATAACAAGAAAATGTGACGCTGGCAGGTGGTTAGTAAAACAATAGTAAGTATGTTTTGTATAGATACAGTGAATTAGCAATTTCAGCAGAGCTAGTAGAGGTACAATTTGATTTACTTAGCTAGGTTAACACTAGTGAGTGGGTAATAGTTTGAAACACCGAACGCGTGTTATCACCCAAAGAGTTTAAGTTAAACATGAAGTATAGTGACAGTGGCAAGAAAAAAAATCAACTAGGCAGTAAGAGAGCAAACTACAGAATAATAGCCTTTAAGAGTTATCAAAAAGGGGTTTCCCCTAAGATTGTTAGTGTGAGCAGAGTTACATCATTTAAATTGTGTATGATAGTTGTGAATACAATAGCTTTTCATTTATGTAAGTAATTCTATTTTTCCTAGTAAGAAAGATTGCTCAGGAGTAGATTGGAAAATGAGTTATCATTGACGTAAACTGCAATGAATTGTAGAAGATAAGGAAAGTTGTTCGGATCCTAGCAAAAGAGAAGGATCCGCATGTACAAGAACTTAACTTTTGGTCTAAGGGGGAGATGTGAAAATCGTCAGTAAGTCCAGATGGAGATTTGAAACCCGCATAGTTGGTATGGGATATAAAAGTCTATAAAATCATGCATTGCTTAGCCAAGGTAGGAATTCATCTTACGGACACCAAAGATAGTGGAGTTGTTCTCCAAAATAGGACATGCTCCTCCTTCGTAGCCGAAATGAAGGCAAAACAGTTTGATGATCCCTACTTGGTGTAGTTGAAAGAGGGGATTCACAGGCATAAGACAATGGCTTTTGAATAAGGGGGAGATGATGGTACTTTGAGGTACCAAGCCTGATTGTGTGTCCAGACATAAATGGACTTAGAGAAGGAGGAACATGTTAGAAGCCCATAATTCTAGGTATTCTATCCACTTAGGCTCCCCAGAGATGTATCATGATCTTAAGGAGATTTATTTGTGGAAGGACGTGAAAAGAATATCGCAGTCTTTGTGGCCAAGTGTCTGCATTGTCAGTATGTGAAAGTAGAGCAGCACAAATCCTAGTGTTTTACCATAAATTATACATATACTTTAGTGGATATGGTAAATATGGACCTTATAATAGGATTATCTCGCTCATTTTAAAAGCATGATTTGTATGAGTGAAGGTATAGATCGCCCATTGGTTGGTTTGAAGTTGGCAAAGCAGAGTTGTTGGGACAAGATTTGGTTAATCAGTATATGGAGAAAGTCAAGTTGATTCAAGAGCATTTGAAGACAGCTCAGATTCGCCAAAGGTCATATTCGATCGTGCAACATAGAGGCTTAGAGTTTCAAGTTGATAATTTGGTGTTTCTAAACGTTTCTCCTATGAAAGGAGTTATATGATTTGGGAAGAACGGAAAGCTCAGTCCCAGATACATCAGGCCGTATAGGATCCTACGGAGGATCGGGCAAGTAGATTATTAGTTAGAGTTGCCACCAAAAATTGCTATTTGTACACCTAGTGTTTCACGTATCATGTTAATACATTTAAGTTTCCAGTATTCAGATCTCATGTCACGACATTTACGTTCCAGTATTTACATCTAATGTTATAACATTCATGTCAGTTCAGAACTCAGATACTCATTTCAATCAAGTACTCAGATATTCATGCTAGCTTAGTACTCAGATATCAATGTTAGTTTAATGCTCAGATATTCATATCAGTTCAGTTATCAAATATTCGTGCCAGTTTAGTATTCGTATATCCACGTTAGTTTAGAATTCTCGTATCCATGAGAGACTAGTATTCACGTATATGTTTTTTGTTATGTGTATTATGATGCCTTGTTAGGCTTGTGCTATTATAACGACCCGTAAGGTCATTCCGAGAGTTATAGCCCCGTTTTCCCTATTTTTGCTTCCTTTGTGCTTTTAAGCTATATTATGATATACCGGGTTAGTTGGTTCGGGTCCTGAGTGGTTTCAGAGTGGAATGGGACACTTAGTCTTCTATTTAGAAGTTTAAGTTAGAAAAGTCAACCAGATGTTCACCTATATGTAAACGATATCGTATTTTCATTTTGATGGTTCCGTTAGCTCTATTAGGTGATTTTGGACTTAGGAGTGCGTCTGAAATGTGATTTGGAGGTCCGTAGTGGAATTAGGTTTGAATTGGCGAAAGTTAGAAATTTGGCGATTTCGGTCGGTAGTGAAAAATTTGATATCGGAGTCGGAATGGATTTCCGGAATATGGAGTAGGTTCGTAGTGTCATTTGTGATATGTGTCTAAAATGTGAGGTCATTCGGACATGGTTTGGTAAGTTTCGGCATTGTTTGTGGAATTCAGAAGATTTGAAATTCTTATGCTTGAATCCGAGGGTAATTTGATATTTTGATGTTGTTTTGAGTGATACGAAGATTCGACTAAGTTTGTATGTTGATATATGACTTGTTGGTATCTTTGGTTGAGGTCCCAAGTGCCTCGGGCGTGTTTCGGATGGTCGACGAATTGGTTTTTGGTGTTTGAGAGCTGCTAGTGTGAATTTTGCTGGTGTTTCCGCACATGCGGAAGGGGAATCACATGTGTGAGGCCGCAGGCACGCTTGGGAAGTTTACAGGTGTGGACAGTGCTTGGCTAGGCAGGATGCGCATCTGCGAGCCCACAGGTGCGAGACCTGCGACACAGATGTGGAGAAGGGGATTTTTGCAGGCTTCGTAGAAGCGAAGGAAGATGCGCAGGTGCGCTTCCGCAGGCGCGAGACTTGGAGCGCAGATGCAGAAAATGGGAGGCTAAGGCTAGAGTGCAGGTGCGAAGGATTGGCCGCACCTGCGAGCCTGCAGGTGCGAGACATAGGCGCAGGTGTGGAGGCTGAGAGTTTAAGTGATTCTAGCAGGTGCAAGGATTTTGACCTCAGATGCGGTCCCGCATGCGCGAAAAATAGGCCGCAGGTGCGAAAGGCCTGGGCAGAAAGTATAAAGGAGACTCCGCGAATTTTGGTTCATTCTTCACCACTTTCAGTCGGGTTTGGAGCATTTGGGAGTGATTTGAAGAGGGATTCAAGGGGGTTTTCATTGAGGTAAGTTGCTTGAGACCTAATACTCATGTTTATGGTGATTTCCCGTTGTTTAATCATGTAATTAATGGAAATTAGGGGTGAAAATGAGGGGTTAGGGCTTGGGATTTTGGAGAGTTTGATTTAAGGATTTGAGGGACCAAATGAGGTCCGATTTTGATGAATTTCATATGTATGGACTCGTGAGTGAATGGGCTTTCTAGTTTTGTAAATTTTGTCGGATTTCGAGATGTGGGCCCGGGTGCCGGGTTGAGCCTATTTCGGGTTTTTGGTCTAAATTGGTAGTTTTTCTTGTGGAATTCATTCCTTTAGCATAAAATGTTGGTATTGTTCTGATTATGAATAGATTCGGAGCATTTGGAGGCCGATTCGAGGGGCAAAAGCATCACGGAGTAGGGATTTGATCGGTTTGAGGTAAGTAACGATTGTAAATCTAGTCCCGAGGGAATGAAACCCCGTATTTCGTATCATTCTACTATTTTGAGGTGACGCACATACTAGGTGACGGGCGTGTGGGCGTGCACCGTTGGGGATTGTGACTTGGTCCGTCCCATAGCGACTGTAAAGTTGCATATTTTGTTGAAACTATATGATACTTGTGAGTTTTTGAAATGAGTTTCTGTAAATTGGGCGGAATGCCACGTTTGGGCCTTGTGCCAATGCTGTTTGGACCCTTAGGGGCCTTTTTCTTACTATCCTCTCACTGTTTTCGATTGAAAGTCTATACTCAGTCATGGTTATACTTGTTTACTACATATCTTAGTTTTATTACTCTGTTTTGATGCATATAAATGTTGTTTTGGGCTGAGTACCCTCTTTTTACTGAGAGCCCGAGTGGCTTGAGAGGCTTATGAAAGAGTGAGGCCGAGGGCCTAATTTGTGAGGATATTTATGGGATTGGGCTGCACGCCGCATCATGTTTGATATATGCCGAGGGCCTGAGTGATTTATGCCATGATTTGGCTTGATATAGAGCTTGGGAGGAAAAAGCCCCTCCGGAGTCTGTACACACCCCCAGTGA
The DNA here is from genome assembly GCF_000715075.1 of Nicotiana tabacum. Taxonomy (NCBI): domain Eukaryota; kingdom Viridiplantae; phylum Streptophyta; class Magnoliopsida; order Solanales; family Solanaceae; genus Nicotiana; species Nicotiana tabacum. The sequence goes on from NC_134098.1 coordinate 24,158,223, forward strand.
GCGCAGGTACCTACTGAGTGTAAGTGCCGAGTGCTGAGTGACTGGAAGGCATGAGTGATTGTGAGGTATGCTCGAGAGGCATGAGTGATTATGAGGTATGCCCGAGAGGCATGAGTGATTGTGAGGTAGGCCAGAGAGGCTGTATACGAGTGACTCTGAGGTTTGACCGAGGGGCTGTATACGAGTGATGTTGCCCGAGGGGCTGATTATGGTTTCATCATTTTTGCTAGCCTTTGTATTGAGCCTTTGTTTGAAAAATTATTGAAAAATATCTTTAAATAATTTTTACTGGAACTGGGTTTAAACGAGATGATTTGATTCAAATACTGATTTTTAAAGCATTTTGTATTTTACCTATATTTCATCATATGAACTTTATATGCTTTATTGCTCGTCACTACTGCTCAGTCTTTATTTACTGTTGTTACTTACTGAGTTGGCATAATCATGTTACTCCCTGCACCTTGTGTGTAGATCCAGGTGTAGCTGGACACGATAGCAGCTGTTGACTATTTCGGCTGCAGAATTTCTCGGGGATAGCAAGGTAGCTTCCTGGCGATCGCAGCCCTGCTCTTCTCCCTCTTATATTCCTTTAGTTGTATTTAGCTATTTTACAGACCTATGTTAGTCTCAATATTGTTAGACAAATTGTAGTAGATGCTCATGACTAGTGACACCCCGATGTCGGGGTTTTCTTTTCCGCACTTTTGTTTTGATTTGAACTCCTTTACGAAGGTTTTTATGTTAAATAGCCTTGAATTTTTCTTTAAAATGAAAATATCGGTTTGTTTTGGAAATGAGCCGGCTTGCCTAGTTCCACGATAGGCACCATCATGACAGGGGTAGTTTGGGTCGTGACAGCTATGGTCTATTAGTTGGCATGCGTTTTGGAGAAATGTTGAGGGTAAATGACCTTCTCATTCAGACCTTATATTACAATCTTCATGCCTTTCACTATTCTGTCAAATTAGTAGTCATTTAGTTTAGTAGTCATTCAGTTTAGTACTTATAAAGTTCAGTATCTCAGCAGTTAGGTAATCGTGTATTCATTAAGTTTAGTATGCACGTGTTCATGATAGTACAATGTTCACATGTTTTCATTAGTCTCGTTTAAGGTATAGAGTTAGTCGTAGTTATAATCCGGACAATCAATCGAGGATGAATGATCCCAAGGGGGAGATAATGTAACACTCATGCCTCTGATGGGAGGTCCGTCTTATAGCCTTAGACAGTGCAAGGCCACGAAAACTGATGGCCATAGACAGTGCAAGGCCATAAAAACTCAGTGTCCCAGACAGCGCAAGGAACTGTCCATGGCATCAACCTCAGCGCCCCAGACAGTGCAAGGCACTGTCCAGGACATCAACCGCAGCACCCCAGACATTGCAAGGCACTGTAATTTTGGCGCCTCTGATGGTGCCTTGCACAGTTATTTTGGCACCACTGACGATGCCTCGCATCGGCAAGGTTTACCCGAGCTACCTTTATTTTCCTCCTCAAGTTTGGGACGTGTTCACTTATTTAAAAGTCCTACCTGGTTCTCCCACACCCCAAACACGAAAACTTACTCTACAAAGGGAAGCTCTCAAGAACCTAACTTCCCCAAGGTCCCTCCATCATCCAAGGTATGTTCTATCGATGATTCTAAGTTAATTTCAATTCTCCAACACCTTGTAACATGGGTAAATCCTTCCACTCATTAGATATTTGATCGAGACATCATTATTAAGAAAAGAAACCCTATAACTCGAATTCAAGAAGATCGAACTTCAAAAAGGTAATTCTTTTACTCCCTAATCATTTATAGCTATGAATTGATAAGTTATTAGGAGAATACTAAATGGGTTTGATAAAGAGAACCATATGAACTGTTCTAGGGTTTTGGGTTGTTGACTTAAGATTGTTATAATCATTTGCGTGATGAGAAATGGTATTAGTTACATATATTTGGTATTGTAGAATCACATAGGCGTAGTAGAATGAGAATTGGGTGAAGAAATTACCATTAATGAGGACTATGAGGCTTTATTCCATAAGGTGTTTGATACAATGCCTCAATGACGGAAACATAAGCATTACCGCTAATATTGGTTCCTCTTGATATATATTTTCATGGATTATCATTGAAAGAGGTGATGAACATTGTGATACAATTTAAAGGACCAGAGTCAAGGTATGTGAGTCTAACTCTCTATGTTTAGGAATGTTAGTGATTTTCCCTACACTACTTTTCTTTTACGACGTTACTAATTGCCTCAGAAATATAGTTAAGCCTAGTTCCTTGAATAGTTATAGAACTTCTATTCTCTAGCTTCATAACTCGTTCATGACTTTCATTATAAACATTGTGAGCTCAGTGTGTATTCAGTATAGACTTGGGTTTGATGCCCCCGAGTCTCAGTATAGATTACTTAGCATGTCATAAACAGTTGAAGTTTCAGTGTTCATAATCAGTTCAAGAATACATGTCTCAATCTAGTCCTATTTAGTATCCTAGTATTACGTGACTCAATGTGATTCAGTATTTCAGTATCATGTATTTTAGTATGATTCTCAGTTCCTGATTTTAAATCCCTGAATGTTGAACACCTGTATTTGTGCCTGAGGCTGCAGTTAATGCTTTATGCTTCTTTGAGCCTAATGCCGTAGTTTATGCTTTATGCATCTTTGGGCCTGAGGCCGCAGTTTATGCTTTATGCATCTTTGGGACTGAGGCTGCAGTTTATACTTTATGCATCTTTGGGCCTGAGGCTGCAGTTATTGCTTTATGCATCTTTGGGCCTGAGGCTGAAGTTATGTATACGTATACTTGGGCCCGATGCCGCAGTTTGTGCACATATATATATTGGGCCTAAGGTCGCAGTTTATTCATACAGATTAAACAAGTGGTTCATCATTCAGAAGAGGGAGTATTCATATCCTTACTTCCTTTGTTCAATTCAGATATCAGATATCAGTTATCCGTTATCATTTCAGTTTCAGTTTCAATAGTTACCATTTTAGCTATCAATTATCAATTCTCAGTTATCAGTTTAGTTTCAGTTTCAGTATTTACAATTCTTTCTTTCAGTTGTTTTACATACCAGTGCAATTCAAATGTACTGACGTCCCTTTTTGCCCGAGGCCTGCATCTCACGATGCAACTAATTATTTATAAGTTGACGATTCAGAGTGTTAGGGTTTTCGTACCAGCTATTAGGTGAGCCCCAGTTCTTTTGGGGCATTATCATTACTTTACAGTCTTCCAATATTTACAGACAATTGGTGTTTTCAGTATTTCATTAGAGGCTTCATAGACTTAAGTAACAGTTAGATAGAGTCACATGCTTTTCATGTTAAGCAATGTTGACTACAAATATGTTTCAGACTTGTATTAATGTTTCAACACTTTGATTTATATTGTTCAGACTTTCAGTATATCAGCATGTGTTAGTTTATCTTCCGCATTCAGTATGTTATGATATCACATGTTAATTCAGCCAGCCAGTTGGTTCGCTCGTTCGGTCACATGAAGTAAGGCACCGCGTGCAGTGTTACGTCCAGGCCCAAGTTTGGGACGTGACACATTCCTTGCTTGAGTCTACGAACTGTCTCCATTCCTTGCATAAGGCTAAGCACTGTCTTCCCTTATATAAGACTAAGCACTGCCCTCATCTCACACAAGACTAAGCCTTGTCTTGTCTCATTCTTGCATGTGACTAAGCATTAGTTGTTTCCTCTATCAAACGTTCGATATCACCGTATATTTCCATTTCATGGGATGAAACATCGCCACATTGTTCGAAGGCATCATAGTCTGAGGGCATCATCCTCATTGCCCGAAGACATCATTCCATGGCTCGAGGATCTCTCAAAATTGCATATCATTATTCAAAGGCGTAATAGTCCAGAGGCACCATCCTCATGGCTCGAGGACACCATTTCATGGCTTGAGAATCCCTTATCATTCACTTCGTGGCCCAGAACGTCATGGTCTAAGGGCATCATCCTCATCGTCAAAAGACAACCCTCATAGTCCGACGAGAATTTGCATCATGTTTAAATTTTTGCAATAATCCCGTATATTCGCGTGCATCATGTTTCAAGCTTTGCAGGTAACTCGGGAGGTAACCGTTCTATGAATATGAGCTATTCTTGCTCCGGTTTCCGTTCACATCTTTCAATCATATCGAACATAACCGATGATAAGCAATTGATTACCCTTTGTTCCGTAACCGCTCAAATACTTGCCTTATACATCCACAACGTTCAGATTCGCATACATAACTCCACCTAAAATTATCAGCTACTCATTACACTATCACATCCAAAAGATTCCTGTCGAAACATACGAATACTCTAATAACAACTACATCGGTTTCGTGTGCTGTTTGATCCAGAACTACATACGGCCTGATTCCCATAACACCAGGGATATGTAAGCAACTCAAGAACCAGCGTTCTGCCCCCATTTTCTAAAACGCATCATCTCCACTCATTTCGAACAAAATTGGTCATCACTTTCTTTACCCGACAACTCATTCATACTTCCTGGGTAAAGATGGGTATCTGTTCATACCCAATTTTGCCCTCATATTTTACAATATATTTCGTATACTTTCAAAATATTATTTTGCGCTTACAAGCGTCATATAAGTATTTTCTATAATTATTTATAATTTTTAAAGTTTTTAAAATTGATTTTCTTGCTCCCAGATTTTTCAAATATTTATTAATCACTCCTTAAAGTTATTTTGTGATGACTTAATCATCTGATTTTATTATTTATACCTGTATATATGCCATATATTATTTTACTTTATTTTTTATAATTACATTTGCATTTTTATGCTAATTACATAATTTTACAATAATTGCCTATATTTTATAATTAATTGCATTTGTCATTTATTTAAGGTCAAGATAGTTTTTACATTTTTATAATCTTCAATTATTGTTTTAAAGTATTATGTTTCATAAATAGTATTTTTATATTTTTATTTATCTATTTTATGAAATTACTTTCCTTAATCCTTTGGCCTAGCTACAGAGGACGCACAAGGCTTTCTGGAAAAGTGCCACTGTATTCTCCATAACATGGGTATAGCGAAGACGAGCGGGGGTTCTTTCACTTCTTTCTAGCTATTGGAACTAGCGTACTAGTCTTGGTGGAATTGGGAGGAGGCTAGCCCAACCGAGGCAGCTTCACTCACATGGGCTCAATTTTTTGAGATTTAATTGAGATTTTGTTCCCCGGAGCCTTTGGGATACATGGTGCGAGCAGTTTGAGCAGTTGTGTCAGGGTTCTATGATCGTATCAAAGTATGTTCTGAAGTTTAGTGAGTTATCCAGATATGCACCTGCCTTGGTTTACACAATTAGAGATCAAGTTCGTCGATTTATCAAGAGGCTCAACTATGGTATTAGATTCAGCATGGCTCGATAGTTGGAGACTGATACTCCATACCAGCAGGTGGTAGAAATCACATGGAGATTTGAGGGTTTGCAAGGCCATGAGACATGACAGGGAGGCCAAGAGTCCTCGAGATTCTAGTGGATATAGTGGTGTCCACCAGAAAGTTATATGTTGTGATATTGATACGCATGTGGTGGATTAAGGATTGGGGTCGAAATGCATATGGTGAGATAAGGTGGTCTTGATATGCTTGTTGGTAGTAGAGGAACTACTTGAAGCCACGAGGTGTGATAAGGTGGGCTAAAACATGGGAAGCTATTTCGAAAAAATGATTTTCAAAACTAAATGCAAGGCTCCCGCGGTGATATAAGGAATGATTATGATTTGTTTTGTGATATGAGACTGTGAGGCAGTACCTCAGTAGTGATGCTTGCTAATACAATTCAATTATATCACTTGTGTTTTGGTTGCTTTGTTTCCTTGGCATATTATTCATTGTTTACTTTCGTGATGCCTTAATTGCCTTAATTCAGTGTATCTATTCTTGGTGTATTTTCTTCATTGTTTCATTTTTGTTGTTTATCATTATCACACTATCATATACCTGTTCAATTTTCTTATTTATTATAGTAGGGTGTTGACCTGACCTCATCGATACTCTACCGAGGTTAGCACTTATTGGGTACCGGTGTAGTCTACTCATTCTACACTTTTGCACATCCTTTTATGCAGATCCAGGTAGCCTTACCAGCCTAGGCACCGGTGATTAGAGTTTAGATATGGAGACTTCAAGGTATACCTGCAGGCGTCTGCGGGCCTCGGAGTCACCCTCTACCTAGTTCTATTTCATTTTCCCTTTTTATAGATAATGTTGTATGGGGATATTTAGTATACTGTTGTAGAGCTTGGGACTTGTATCACCGGATGTTGGGATTTTTATTCTGTTGAGTTGCAGAGTTCTTTTATGTTAGTTGTTGAGTTATTTGAAAGTTTTTATCATTTTCTCAGTTAAATTCTGCTTGAATGTTAGGCTAACCTACTCTTAGAGACTAGGTTCCATCACGACATCGTACAGAGGAAAATTTGGTCAGTGACAAGTTGGTATCAAAGACCTAGGTACATAGGTTTTACGTGTCAAAAGCAGGAATAGTAGAATCTCACGGATCGGTACAGAAACTTTTGTATTTATCTTCGAGAGGCTATGGAACTGTTAGGAAACTTCACTTATTTGATCCCTTATCATGCGAATTTCTTGACTTTAGATTTCTAAATCTATGTCTTTCTATTCTCTCGTAGATGGTGAGGACATCCACTGCTGGATCCGACGATCAGATATTCTGCCCCCTGATAGAGCCGCGAGAGGCCGGGGCTGGGGCCGCGGTCAGGGTCCAGGAGAGGACAAGGAGGGGGCATGTAGTGTAGCCAGAGCAGATGCACGAGCTACGACAGAGGAGCCACCGGTAGCTTCAGTTGGGAGGTAGGCACTTGTGGCGCTTGTTGCTACCCCTGCACTTCAAGAGACGCTCGCCCAATTCTTGAGCATATTTGGTAATATAGCTCAGGCGGGGTTGATTCCACTTGCAACAGCAACATCTCAGGCTAAGGTAGGAGCTCAAACTCCAGCGGCCCGTACCCCATAGCAGTGATTCCATGTTGAGCAGGTCCCATAGGTTATACAAGTGCAGCTGGTTGTCCCAGTTCAGGCCGAGGTTAGGGCATCAACTTCTAAGGAGGAGTAGCTCAGGCTTGAGTGGTACAAAAAATACCATCCTCCTTCTTTCAGTGGCCTAGCTACAGAGGACGCACAAGGCATTCTGGAAAAGTGCCATTGTATTCTCCATAACATGGGTATAGTGAAGACGAGCGAGGGTTCTTTCACTTCTTTCTAGCTATCGGGACTAGCGTACTAGTCTTGGTGAGATTGGGAGGAGGCTAGCCCAACCGAGGCAGCTTCACTCACATGGGCTCAATTGTTTGAGATTTAATTGAGATTTTGTTCCCCGGAACCTTTGGGATACATGGCGCGAGCAGTTTGAGCAGTTGTGCCAGGGTTCTATGATCGTATCAGAGTATGTTCTGAAGTTCAGTGAGTTGTCCAGATATGCACCTGCCTTGGTTTACACAATTAGAGATCGAGTCCGTCGATTTATCAAGAGGCTCAACTATGGTATTAGATTCAGCATGGCTCGATAGTTGGAGACTGATACTCCATACCAGTAGGTGGTAGAAATCACATGGAGATTGGAGGGTTTGCAAGGCCAGGAGACATGACAGGGAGGCCAAGAGTCCTCGAGATTCTGGTGGATATAGTGGTGTCCACCAGAAAGTTATATGTTGTGATATTGATACGCATGTGGTGGATTAAGGATTGGGGTCGAAATGCATATGGTGAGATAAGGTGGTCTTGATATGCTTGTTGGTAGTAGAGGAACTACTTGAAGCCACGAGGTGTGATAAGGTGGGCTAAAACATGGGAAGCTATTTCGAAAAAATGATTTTCAAAACTAAATGCAAGGCTCCCGCGGTGATATAAGGAATGATTATGATTTGTTTTGTGATATGAGACTGTGAGGCAGTACCTCAGTAGTGATGCTTGCTAATACAATTCAATTATATCACTTGTGTTTTGGTTGCTTTGTTTCCTTGGCATATTATTCATTGTTTACTTTCGTGATGCCTTAATTGCCTTAATTCAGTGTATCTATTCTTGGTGTATTTTCTTCATTGTTTAATTTTTGTTGTTTATCATTATCACACTATCATATACCTGTTCAATTTTCTTATTTATTATAGTAGGGTGTTGACCTGACCTCATCGATACTCTACCGAGGTTAGCACTTATTGGGTACCGGTGTAGTCTACTCATTCTACACTTTTGCACATCCTTTTATGCAGATCCAGGTAGCCTTACCAGCCTAGGCACCGGTGATTAGAGTTTAGATATGGAGACTTCAAGGTATACCTGCAGGCGTCTGCGGGCCTCGGAGTCACCCTCTACCTAGTTCTATTTCATTTTCCCTTTTTATAGATAATGTTGTATGGGGATATTTAGTATACTGTTGTAGAGCTTGGGACTTGGTATCACCGGATGTTGGGATTTTTATTCTGTTGAGTTGCAGAGTTCTTTTATGTTAGTTGTTGAGTTATTTGAAAGTTTTTATCATTTTCTCAGTTAAATTCTGCCTGAATGTTAGGCTAACCTACTCTTAGAGACTAGGTTCCATCACGACATCGTACAGAGGAAAATTTGGTCAGTGACAAGTTGGTATCAAAGACCTAGGTACATAGGTTTTACGTGTCAAAAGCAGGAATAGTAGAATCTCACGGATCGGTATAGAAACTTTTGTATTTATCTTCGAGAGGCTATGGAACTATTAGGAAACTTCACTTATTTGATCCCTTATCATGCGAATTTCTTGACTTTAGATTTCTAAATCTATGTCTTTCTATTCTCTCGTAGATGGTGAGGACATCCACTGCTGGATCCGACGATCAGATATTCTGCCCCCTGATAGAGCCGCGAGAGGCCGGGGCTGGGGCCGCGGTCAGGGTCCAGGAGAGGACAAGGAGGGGCATGTAGTGTAGCCAGAGCAGATGCACGAGCTACGACAGAGGAGCCACCGGTAGCTTCAGTTGGGAGGTAGGCACTTGTGGCGCTTGTTGCTACCCCTGCACTTCAAGAGACGCTCGCCCAATTCTTGAGCATATTTTGTAATATAGCTCAGGCGGGGTTGATTCCACTTGCAACATCAACATCTCAGGCTAGGGTAGGAGCTCAAACTCCAGCGGCCCGTACCCCAGAGCAGTGATTCCATGTTGAGCAGGTCCCATAGGTTATACAAGTGCAGCTGGTTGTCCCAGTTCAGGCCGAGGTTAGGGCATCAACTTCTAAGGAGGAGTAGCTCAGGCTTGAGTTGTACAAAAAATACCATCCTCCTTCTTTCAGTGGCCTAGCTACAGAGGACGCACAAGGCTTTCTGGAAAAGTGCCATTGTATTCTCCATAACATGGGTATAGTGAAGACGAGCGAGGGTTCTTTCACTTCTTTCTAGCTATCGGGACTAGCGTACTAGTCTTGGTGGGATTGGGAGGAGGCTAGCCCAACCGAGGCAGCTTCACTCACATGGGCTCAATTGTTTGAGATTTAATTGAGATTTTGTTCCCCGGAGCCTTTGGGATACATGGCGCGAGCAGTTTGAGCAGTTGTGCCAGGGTTCTATGATCGTATCAGAGTATGTTCTGAAGTTTAGTGAGTTATCCAGATATGCACCTGCCTTGGTTTACACAATTAGAGATCGAGTCCGTCGATTTTTCAAGAGGCTCAACTATGGTATTAGATTCAGCATGGCTCGATAGTTGGAGACTGATACTCCATACCAGCAGGTGGTAGAAATCACATGGAGATTGGAGGGTTTGCAAGGCCAGGAGACATGACAGGGAGGCCAAGAGTCCTCGAGATTCTGGTGGATATAGTGGTGTCCACCAGAAAGTTATATGTTGTGATATTGATACGCATGTGGTGGATTAAGGATTGGGGTCGAAATGCATGTGGTGAGATAAGGTGGTCTTGATATGCTTGTTGGTAGTAGAGGAACTACTTGAAGCCACGAGGTGTGATAAGGTGGGCTAAAACATGGGAAGCTATTTCGAAAAAATGATTTTCAAAACTAAATGCAAGGCTCCCGCGGTGATATAAGGAATGATTATGATTTGTTTTGTGATATGAGACTGTGAGGCAGTACCTCAGTAGTGATGCTTGCTAATACAATTCAATTATATCACTTGTGTTTTGGTTGCTTTGTTTCCTTGGCATATTATTCATTGTTTACTTTCGTGATGCCTTAATTGCCTTAATTCAGTGTATCTATTCTTGGTGTATTTTCTTCATTGTTTCATTTTTGTTGTTTATCATTATCACACTATCATATACCTGTTCAATTTTCTTATTTATTATAGTAGGGTGTTGACCTGACCTCATCGATACTCTACCGAGGTTAGCACTTATTGGGTACCGGTGTAGTCTACTCATTCTACACTTTTGCACATCCTTTTATGCAGATCCAGGTAGCCTTACCAGCCTAGGCACCGGTGATTAGAGTTTAGATATGGAGACTTCAAGGTATACCTGCAGGCGTCTGCGGGCCTCGGAGTCACCCTCTACCTAGTTCTATTTCATTTTCCCTTTTTATAGATAATGTTGTATGGGGATATTTAGTATACTGTTGTAGAGCTTGGGACTTGGTATCACCGGATGTTGGGATTTTTATTCTGTTGAGTTGCAGAGTTCTTTTATGTTAGTTGTTGAGTTATTTGAAAGTTTTTATCATTTTCTCAGTTAAATTCTGCCTGAATGTTAGGCTAACCTACTCTTAGAGACTAGGTTCCATCACGACATCGTACAGAGGAAAATTTGGTCAGTGACAAGTTGGTATCAAAGACCTAGGTACATAGGTTTTACGTGTCAAAAGCAGGAATAGTAGAATCTCACGGATCGGTACAGAAACTTTTGTATTTATCTTCGAGAGGCTATGGAACTATTAGGAAACTTCACTTATTTGATCCCTTATCATGCGAATTTCTTGACTTTAGATTTCTAAATCTATGTCTTTCTATTCTCTCGTAGATGGTGAGGACATCCACTGCTGGATCCGACGATCAGATATTCTGCCCCCTGATAGAGCCGCGAGAGGCCGGGGCTGGGGCCGCGGTCAGGGTCCAGGAGAGGACAAGGAGGGGGCATGTAGTGTAGCCAGAGCAGATGCACGAGCTACGACAGAGGAGCCACCGGTAGCTTCAGTTGGGAGGTAGGCACTTGTGGCGCTTGTTGCTACCCCTGCACTTCAAGAGACGCTCGCCCAATTCTTGAGCATATTTGGTAATATAGCTCAGGCGGGGTTGATTCCACTTGCAACAGCAACATCTCAGGCTAAGGTAGGAGCTCAAACTCCAGCGGCCCGTACCCCATAGCAGTGATTCCATGTTGAGCAGGTCCCATAGGTTATACAAGTGTAGCTGGTTGTCCCAGTTCAGGCCGAGGTTAGGGCATCAACTTCTAAGGAGGAGTAGCTCAGGCTTGAGTGGTACAAAAAATACCATCCTCCTTCTTTCAGTGGCCTAGCTACAGAGGACGCACAAGGCTTTCTGGAAAAGTGCCATTGTATTCTCCATAACATGGGTATAGTGAAGACGAGCGAGGGTTCTTTCACTTCTTTCTAGCTATCGGGACTAGCGTACTAGTCTTGGTGAGATTGGGAGGAGGCTAGCCCAACCGAGGCAGCTTCACTCACATGGGCTCAATTGTTTGAGATTTAATTGAGATTTTGTTCCCCGGAACCTTTGGGATACATGGCGCGAGCAGTTTGAGCAGTTGTGCCAGGGTTCTATGATCGTATCAGAGTATGTTCTGAAGTTTAGTGAGTTGTCCAGATATGCACCTGCCTTGGTTTACACAATTAGAGATCGAGTCCGTCGATTTATCAAGAGGCTCAACTATGGTATTAGATTCAGCATGGCTCGATAGTTGGAGACTGATACTCCATACCAGTAGGTGGTAGAAATCACATGGAGATTGGAGGGTTTGCAAGGCCAGGAGACATGACAGGGAGGCCAAGAGTCCTCGAGATTCTGGTGGATATAGTGGTGTCCACCAGAAAGTTATATGTTGTGATATTGATACGCATGTGGTGGATTAAGGATTGGGGTCGAAATGCATATGGTGAGATAAGGTGGTCTTGATATGCTTGTTGGTAGTAGAGGAACTACTTGAAGCCACGAGGTGTGATAAGGTGGGCTAAAACATGGGAAGCTATTTCGAAAAAATGATTTTCAAAACTAAATGCAAGGCTCCCGCGGTGATATAAGGAATGATTATGATTTGTTTTGTGATATGAGACTGTGAGGCAGTACCTCAGTAGTGATGCTTGCTAATACAATTCAATTATATCACTTGTGTTTTGGTTGCTTTGTTTCCTTGGCATATTATTCATTGTTTACTTTCGTGATGCCTTAATTGCCTTAATTCAGTGTATCTATTCTTGGTGTATTTTCTTCATTGTTTAATTTTTGTTGTTTATCATTATCACACTATCATATACCTGTTCAATTTTCTTATTTATTATAGTAGGGTGTTGACCTGACCTCATCGATACTCTACCGAGGTTAGCACTTATTGGGTACCGGTGTAGTCTACTCATTCTACACTTTTGCACATCCTTTTATGCAGATCCAGGTAGCCTTACCAGCCTAGGCACCGGTGATTAGAGTTTAGATATGGAGACTTCAAGGTATAACTGCAGGCGTCTGCGGGCCTCGGAGTCACCCTCTACCTAGTTCTATTTCATTTTCCCTTTTTATAGATAATGTTGTATGGGGATATTTAGTATACTGTTGTAGAGCTTGGGACTTGGTATCACCGGATGTTGGGATTTTTATTCTGTTGAGTTGCAGAGTTCTTTTATGTTAGTTGTTGAGTTATTTGAAAGTTTTTATCATTTTCTCAGTTAAATTCTGCCTGAATGTTAGGCTAACCTACTCTTAGAGACTAGGTTCCATCACGACATCGTACAGAGGAAAATTTGGTCAGTGACAAGTTGGTATCAAAGACCTAGGTACATAGGTTTTACGTGTCAAAAGCAGGAATAGTAGAATCTCACGGATCGGTACAGAAACTTTTGTATTTATCTTCGAGAGGCTATGGAACTATTAGGAAACTTCACTTATTTGATCCCTTATCATGCGAATTTCTTGACTTTAGATTTCTAAATCTATGTCTTTCTATTCTCTCGTAGATGGTGAGGACATCCACTGCTGGATCCGACGATCAGATATTCTGCCCCCTGATAGAGCCGCGAGAGGCCGGGGCTGGGGCCGCGGTCAGGGTCCAGGAGAGGACAAGGAGGGGGCATGTAGTGTAGCCAGAGCAGATGCACGAGCTACGACAGAGGAGCCACCGGTAGCTTCAGTTGGGAGGTAGGCACTTGTGGCGCTTGTTGCTACCCCTGCACTTCAAGAGACGCTCGCCCAATTCTTGAGCATATTTGGTAATATAGCTCAGGCGGGGTTGATTCCACTTGCAACAGCAACATCTCAGGCTAAGGTAGGAGCTCAAACTCCAGCGGCCCGTACCCCATAGCAGTGATTCCATGTTGAGCAGGTCCCATAGGTTATACAAGTGTAGCTGGTTGTCCCAGTTCAGGCCGAGGTTAGGGCATCAACTTCTAAGGAGGAGTAGCTCAGGCTTGAGTGGTACAAAAAATACCATCCTCCTTCTTTCAGTGGCCTAGCTACAGAGGACGCACAAGGCTTTCTGGAAAAGTGCCATTGTATTCTCCATAACATGGGTATAGTGAAGACGAGCGAGGGTTCTTTCACTTCTTTCTAGCTATCGGGACTAGCGTACTAGTCTTGGTGAGATTGGGAGGAGGCTAGCCCAACCGAGGCAGCTTCACTCACATGGGCTCAATTGTTTGAGATTTAATTGAGATTTTGTTCCCCGGAACCTTTGGGATACATGGCGCGAGCAGTTTGAGCAGTTGTGCCAGGGTTCTATGATCGTATCAGAGTATGTTCTGAAGTTTAGTGAGTTGTCCAGATATGCACCTGCCTTGGTTTACACAATTAGAGATCGAGTCCGTCGATTTATCAAGAGGCTCAACTATGGTATTAGATTCAGCATGGCTCGATAGTTGGAGACTGATACTCCATACCAGTAGGTGGTAGAAATCACATGGAGATTGGAGGGTTTGCAAGGCCAGGAGACATGACAGGGAGGCCAAGAGTCCTCGAGATTCTGGTGGATATAGTGGTGTCCACCAGAAAGTTATATGTTGTGATATTGATACGCATGTGGTGGATTAAGGATTGGGGTCGAAATGCATATGGTGAGATAAGGTGGTCTTGATATGCTTGTTGGTAGTAGAGGAACTACTTGAAGCCACGAGGTGTGATAAGGTGGGCTAAAACATGGGAAGCTATTTCGAAAAAATGATTTTCAAAACTAAATGCAAGGCTCCCGCGGTGATATAAGGAATGATTATGATTTGTTTTGTGATATGAGACTGTGAGGCAGTACCTCAGTAGTGATGCTTGCTAATACAATTCAATTATATCACTTGTGTTTTGGTTGCTTTGTTTCCTTGGCATATTATTCATTGTTTACTTTCGTGATGCCTTAATTGCCTTAATTCAGTGTATCTATTCTTGGTGTATTTTCTTCATTGTTTAATTTTTGTTGTTTATCATTATCACACTATCATATACCTGTTCAATTTTCTTATTTATTATAGTAGGGTGTTGACCTGACCTCATCGATACTCTACCGAGGTTAGCACTTATTGGGTACCGGTGTAGTCTACTCATTCTACACTTTTGCACATCCTTTTATGCAGATCCAGGTAGCCTTACCAGCCTAGGCACCGGTGATTAGAGTTTAGATATGGAGACTTCAAGGTATAACTGCAGGCGTCTGCGGGCCTCGGAGTCACCCTCTACCTAGTTCTATTTCATTTTCCCTTTTTATAGATAATGTTGTATGGGGATATTTAGTATACTGTTGTAGAGCTTGGGACTTGGTATCACCGGATGTTGGGATTTTTATTCTGTTGAGTTGCAGAGTTCTTTTATGTTAGTTGTTGAGTTATTTGAAAGTTTTTATCATTTTCTCAGTTAAATTCTGCCTGAATGTTAGGCTAACCTACTCTTAGAGACTAGGTTCCATCACGACATCGTACAGAGGAAAATTTGGTCAGTGACAAGTTGGTATCAAAGACCTAGGTACATAGGTTTTACGTGTCAAAAGCAGGAATAGTAGAATCTCACGGATCGGTACAGAAACTTTTGTATTTATCTTCGAGAGGCTATGGAACTATTAGGAAACTTCACTTATTTGATCCCTTATCATGCGAATTTCTTGACTTTAGATTTCTAAATCTATGTCTTTCTATTCTCTCGTAGATGGTGAGGACATCCACTGCTGGATCCGACGATCAGATATTCTGCCCCCTGATAGAGCCGCGAGAGGCCGGGGCTGGGGCCGCGGTCAGGGTCCAGGAGAGGACAAGGAGGGGCATGTAGTGTAGCCAGAGCAGATGCACGAGCTACGACAGAGGAGCCACCGGTAGCTTCAGTTGGGAGGTAGGCACTTGTGGCGCTTGTTGCTACCCCTGCACTTCAAGAGACGCTCGCCCAATTCTTGAGCATATTTGGTAATATAGCTCAGGCGGGGTTGATTCCACTTGCAACAGCAACATCTCAGGCTAAGGTAGGAGCTCAAACTCCAGCGGCCCGTACCCCATAGCAGTGATTCCATGTTGAGCAGGTCCCATAGGTTATACAAGTGTAGCTGGTTGTCCCAGTTCAGGCCGAGGTTAGGGCATCAACTTCTAAGGAGGAGTAGCTCAGGCTTGAGTGGTACAAAAAATACCATCCTCCTTCTTTCAGTGGCCTAGCTACAGAGGACGCACAAGGCTTTCTGGAAAAGTGCCATTGTATTCTCCATAACATGGGTATAGTGAAGACGAGCGAGGGTTCTTTCACTTCTTTCTAGCTATCGGGACTAGCGTACTAGTCTTGGTGAGATTGGGAGGAGGCTAGCCCAACCGAGGCAGCTTCACTCACATGGGCTCAATTGTTTGAGATTTAATTGAGATTTTGTTCCCCGGAACCTTTGGGATACATGGCGCGAGCAGTTTGAGCAGTTGTGCCAGGGTTCTATGATCGTATCAGAGTATGTTCTGAAGTTTAGTGAGTTGTCCAGATATGCACCTGCCTTGGTTTACACAATTAGAGATCGAGTCCGTCGATTTATCAAGAGGCTCAACTATGGTATTAGATTCAGCATGGCTCGATAGTTGGAGACTGATACTCCATACCAGTAGGTGGTAGAAATCACATGGAGATTGGAGGGTTTGCAAGGCCAGGAGACATGACAGGGAGGCCAAGAGTCCTCGAGATTCTGGTGGATATAGTGGTGTCCACCAGAAAGTTATATGTTGTGATATTGATACGCATGTGGTGGATTAAGGATTGGGGTCGAAATGCATATGGTGAGATAAGGTGGTCTTGATATGCTTGTTGGTAGTAGAGGAACTACTTGAAGCCACGAGGTGTGATAAGGTGGGCTAAAACATGGGAAGCTATTTCGAAAAAATGATTTTCAAAACTAAATGCAAGGCTCCCGCGGTGATATAAGGAATGATTATGATTTGTTTTGTGATATGAGACTGTGAGGCAGTACCTCAGTAGTGATGCTTGCTAATACAATTCAATTATATCACTTGTGTTTTGGTTGCTTTGTTTCCTTGGCATATTATTCATTGTTTACTTTCGTGATGCCTTAATTGCCTTAATTCAGTGTATCTATTCTTGGTGTATTTTCTTCATTGTTTAATTTTTGTTGTTTATCATTATCACACTATCATATACCTGTTCAATTTTCTTATTTATTATAGTAGGGTGTTGACCTGACCTCATCGATACTCTACCGAGGTTAGCACTTATTGGGTACCGGTGTAGTCTACTCATTCTACACTTTTGCACATCCTTTTATGCAGATCCAGGTAGCCTTACCAGCCTAGGCACCGGTGATTAGAGTTTAGATATGGAGACTTCAAGGTATAACTGCAGGCGTCTGCGGGCCTCGGAGTCACCCTCTACCTAGTTCTATTTCATTTTCCCTTTTTATAGATAATGTTGTATGGGGATATTTAGTATACTGTTGTAGAGCTTGGGACTTGGTATCACCGGATGTTGGGATTTTTATTCTGTTGAGTTGCAGAGTTCTTTTATGTTAGTTGTTGAGTTATTTGAAAGTTTTTATCATTTTCTCAGTTAAATTCTGCCTGAATGTTAGGCTAACCTACTCTTAGAGACTAGGTTCCATCACGACATCGTACAGAGGAAAATTTGGTCAGTGACAAGTTGGTATCAAAGACCTAGGTACATAGGTTTTACGTGTCAAAAGCAGGAATAGTAGAATCTCACGGATCGGTACAGAAACTTTTGTATTTATCTTCGAGAGGCTATGGAACTATTAGGAAACTTCACTTATTTGATCCCTTATCATGCGAATTTCTTGACTTTAGATTTCTAAATCTATGTCTTTCTATTCTCTCGTAGATGGTGAGGACATCCACTGCTGGATCCGACGATCAGATATTCTGCCCCCTGATAGAGCCGCGAGAGGCCGGGGCTGGGGCCGCGGTCAGGGTCCAGGAGAGGACAAGGAGGGGCATGTAGTGTAGCCAGAGCAGATGCACGAGCTACGACAGAGGAGCCACCGGTAGCTTCAGTTGGGAGGTAGGCACTTGTGGCGCTTGTTGCTACCCCTGCACTTCAAGAGACGCTCGCCCAATTCTTGAGCATATTTTGTAATATAGCTCAGGCGGGGTTGATTCCACTTGCAACATCAACATCTCAGGCTAGGGTAGGAGCTCAAACTCCAGCGGCCCGTACCCCAGAGCAGTGATTCCATGTTGAGCAGGTCCCATAGGTTATACAAGTGCAGCTGGTTGTCCCAGTTCAGGCCGAGGTTAGGGCATCAACTTCTAAGGAGGAGTAGCTCAGGCTTGAGTTGTACAAAAAATACCATCCTCCTTCTTTCAGTGGCCTAGCTACAGAGGACGCACAAGGCTTTCTGGAAAAGTGCCATTGTATTCTCCATAACATGGGTATAGTGAAGACGAGCGAGGGTTCTTTCACTTCTTTCTAGCTATCGGGACTAGCGTACTAGTCTTGGTGGGATTGGGAGGAGGCTAGCCCAACCGAGGCAGCTTCACTCACATGGGCTCAATTGTTTGAGATTTAATTGAGATTTTGTTCCCCGGAGCCTTTGGGATACATGGCGCGAGCAGTTTGAGCAGTTGTGCCAGGGTTCTATGATCGTATCAGAGTATGTTCTGAAGTTTAGTGAGTTGTCCAGATATGCACCTGCCTTGGTTTACACAATTAGAGATCGAGTCCGTCGATTTATCAAGAGGCTCAACTATGGTATTAGATTCAGCATGGCTCGATAGTTGGAGACTGATACTCCATACCAGCAGGTGGTAGAAATCACATGGAGATTGGAGGGTTTGCAAGGCCAGGAGACATGACAGGGAGGCCAAGAGTCCTCGAGATTCTGGTGGATATAGTGGTGTCCACCAGAAAGTTATATGTTGTGATATTGATACGCATGTGGTGGATTAAGGATTGGGGTCGAAATGCATGTGGTGAGATAAGGTGGTCTTGATATGCTTGTTGGTAGTAGAGGAACTACTTGAAGCCACGAGGTGTGATAAGGTGGGCTAAAACATGGGAAGCTATTTCGAAAAAATGATTTTCAAAACTAAATGCAAGGCTCCCGCGGTGATATAAGGAATGATTATGATTTGTTTTGTGATATGAGACTGTGAGGCAGTACCTCAGTAGTGATGCTTGCTAATACAATTCAATTATATCACTTGTGTTTTGGTTGCTTTGTTTCCTTGGCATATTATTCATTGTTTACTTTCGTGATGCCTTAATTGCCTTAATTCAGTGTATCTATTCTTGGTGTATTTTATTCATTGTTTCATTTTTGTTGTTTATCATTATCACACTATCATATACCTGTTCAATTTTCTTATTTATTATAGTAGGGTGTTGACCTGACCTCATCGATACTCTACCGAGGTTAGCACTTATTGGGTACCGGTGTAGTCTACTCATTCTACACTTTTGCACATCCTTTTATGCAGATCCAGGTAGCCTTACCAGCCTAGGCACCGGTGATTAGAGTTTAGATATGGAGACTTCAAGGTATACCTGCAGGCGTCTGCGGGCCTCGGAGTCACCCTCTACCTAGTTCTATTTCATTTTCCCTTTTTATAGATAATGTTGTATGGGGATATTTAGTATACTGTTGTAGAGCTTGGGACTTGGTATCACCGGATGTTGGGATTTTTATTCTGTTGAGTTGCAGAGTTCTTTTATGTTAGTTGTTGAGTTATTTGAAAGTTTTTATCATTTTCTCAGTTAAATTCTGCTTGAATGTTAGGCTAACCTACTCTTAGAGACTAGGTTCCATCACGACATCGTACAGAGGAAAATTTGGTCAGTGACAAGTTGGTATCAAAGACCTAGGTACATAGGTTTTACGTGTCAAAAGCAGGAATAGTAGAATCTCACGGATCGGTACAGAAACTTTTGTATTTATCTTCGAGAGGCTATGGAACTGTTAGGAAACTTCACTTATTTGATCCCTTATCATGCGAATTTCTTGACTTTAGATTTCTAAATCTATGTCTTTCTATTCTCTCGTAGATGGTGAGGACATCCACTGCTGGATCCGGCGATCAGATATTCTGCCCCCTGATAGTGCCGCGAGAGGCCGGGGCTGGGGCCGCGGTCAGGGTCCAGGAGAGGACAAGGAGGGGGCATGTAGTGTAGCCAGAGCAGATGCACGAGCTACGACAGAGGAGCCACCGGTAGCTTCAGTTGGGAGGTAGGCACTTGTGGCGCTTGTTGCTACCCCTGCACTTCAAGAGACGCTCGGCCAATTCTTGAGCATATTTGGTAATATAGCTCAGGCGGGGTTGATTCCACTTGCAACAGCAACATCTCAGGCTAGGGTAGGAGCTCAAACTCCAGCGGCCCGTACCCCATAGCAGTGATTCCATGTTGAGCAGGTCCCATAGGTTATACAAGTGCAGCTGGTTGTCCCAGTTCAGGCCGAGGTTAGGGCATCAACTTCTAAGGAGGAGTAGCTCAGGCTTGAGTGGTACAAAAAATACCATCCTCCTTCTTTCAGTGGCCTAGCTACAGAGGACGCACAAGGCTTTCTGGAAAAGTGCCATTGTATTCTCCATAACATGGGTATAGTGAAGACGAGCGAGGGTTCTTTCACTTCTTTCTAGCTATCGGGACTAGCGTACTAGTCTTGGTGAGATTGGGAGGAGGCTAGCCCAACCGAGGCAGCTTCACTCACATGGGCTCAATTGTTTGAGATTTAATTGAGATTTTGTTCCCCGGAACCTTTGGGATACATGGCGCGAGCAGTTTGAGCAGTTGTGCCAGGGTTCTATGATCGTATCAGAGTATGTTCTGAAGTTTAGTGAGTTGTCCAGATATGCACCTGCCTTGGTTTACACAATTAGAGATCGAGTCCGTCGATTTATCAAGAGGCTCAACTATGGTATTAGATTCAGCATGGCTCGATAGTTGGAGACTGATACTCCATACCAGTAGGTGGTAGAAATCACATGGAGATTGGAGGGTTTGCAAGGCCAGGAGACATGACAGGGAGGCCAAGAGTCCTCGAGATTCTGGTGGATATAGTGGTGTCCACCAGAAAGTTATATGTTGTGATATTGATACGCATGTGGTGGATTAAGGATTGGGGTCGAAATGCATATGGTGAGATAAGGTGGTCTTGATATGCTTGTTGGTAGTAGAGGAACTACTTGAAGCCACGAGGTGTGATAAGGTGGGCTAAAACATGGGAAGCTATTTCGAAAAAATGATTTTCAAAACTAAATGCAAGGCTCCCGCGGTGATATAAGGAATGATTATGATTTGTTTTGTGATATGAGACTGTGAGGCAGTACCTCAGTAGTGATGCTTGCTAATACAATTCAATTATATCACTTGTGTTTTGGTTGCTTTGTTTCCTTGGCATATTATTCATTGTTTACTTTCGTGATGCCTTAATTGCCTTAATTCAGTGTATCTATTCTTGGTGTATTTTCTTCATTGTTTCATTTTTGTTGTTTATCATTATCACACTATCATATACCTGTTCAATTTTCTTATTTATTATAGTAGGGTGTTGACCTGACCTCATCGATACTCTACCGAGGTTAGCACTTATTGGGTACCGGTGTAGTCTACTCATTCTACACTTTTGCACATCCTTTTATGCAGATCCAGGTAGCCTTACCAGCCTAGGCACCGGTGATTAGAGTTTAGATATGGAGACTTCAAGGTATACCTGCAGGCGTCTGCGGGCCTCGGAGTCACCCTCTACCTAGTTCTATTTCATTTTCCATTTTTATAGATAATGTTGTATGGGGATATTTAGTATACTGTTGTAGAGCTTGGGACTTGGTATCACCGGATGTTGGGATTTTTATTCTGTTGAGTTGCAGAGTTCTTTTATGTTAGTTGTTGAGTTATTTGAAAGTTTTTATCATTTTCTCAGTTAAATTCTGCCTGAATGTTAGGCTAACCTACTCTTAGAGACTAGGTTCCATCACGACATCGTACAGAGGAAAATTTGGTCAGTGACAAGTTGGTATCAAAGACCTAGGTACATAGGTTTTACGTGTCAAAAGCAGGAATAGTAGAATCTCACGGATCGGTACAGAAACTTTTGTATTTATCTTCGAGAGGCTATGGAACTATTAGGAAACTTCACTTATTTGATCCCTTATCATGCGAATTTCTTGACTTTAGATTTCTAAATCTATGTCTTTCTATTCTCTCGTAGATGGTGAGGACATCCACTGCTAGATCCGACGATCAGATATTCTGCCCCCTGATAGAGCCGCAAGAGGCCGGGGCTGGGGCCGCGGTCAGGGTCCAGGAGAGGACAAGGAGGGGCATGTAGTGTAGCCAGAGCAGATGCACGAGCTACGACAGAGGAGCCACCGGTAGCTTCAGTTGGGAGGTAGGCACTTGTGGCGCTTGTTGCTACCCCTGCACTTCAAGAGACGCTCACCCAATTCTTGAGCATATTTTGTAATATAGCTCAGGCGGGGTTGATTCCACTTGCAACAGCAACATCTCAGGCTAGGGTAGGAGCTCAAACTCCAGCGGCCCGTACCCCAGAGCAGTGATTCCATGTTGAGCAGGTCCCATAGGTAATATAAGTGCAGCTGGTTGTCCCAGTTCAGGCCGAGGTTAGGGCATCAACTTCTAAGGAGGAGTAGCTCAGGCTTGAGTGGTACAAAAAATACCATCCTCCTTCTTTCAGTGGCCTAGCTACAGAGGACGCACAAGGCTTTCTGGAAAAGTGCCATTGTATTCTCCATAACATGGGTATAGTGAAGACGAGCGAGGGTTCTTTCACTTCTTTCTAGCTATCGGGACTAGCGTACTAGTCTTGGTGGGATTGGGAGGAGGCTAGCCCAACCGAGGCAGCTTCACTCACATGGGCTCAATTGTTTGAGATTTAATTGAGATTTTGTTCCCCGGAGCCTTTGGGATACATGGTGCGAGCAGTTTGAGCAGTTGTGCCAGGGTTCTATGATCGTATCAGAGTATGTTCTGAAGTTTAGTGAGTTGTCCAGATATGCACCTGCCTTGGTTTACACAATTAGAGATCGAGTCCGTCGATTTATCAAGAGGCTCAACTATGGTATTAGATTCAGCATGGCTCGATAGTTGGAGACTGATACTCCATACCAGCAGGTGGTAGAAATCACATGGAGATTGGAGGGTTTGCAAGGCCAGGAGACATGACAGGGAGGCCAAGAGTCCTCGAGATTCTGGTGGATATAGTGGTGTCCACCAGAAAGTTATATGTTGTGATATTGATACGCATGTGGTGGATTAAGGATTGGGGTCGAAATGCATGTGGTGAGATAAGGTGGTCTTGATATGCTTGTTGGTAGTAGAGGAACTACTTGAAGCCACGTGGTGTGATAAGGTGGGCTAAAACACGGGAAGCTATTTCGAAAAAATGATTTTCAAAACTAAATGCAAGGCTCCCGCGGTGATATAAGGAATGATTATGATTTGTTTTGTGATATGAGACTGTGAGGCAGTACCTCAATAGTGATGCTTGCTAATACAATTCAATTATATCACTTGTGTTTTGGTTGCTTTGTTTCCTTTGCATATTATTCATTGTTTACATTCATGATGTCTTAATTCAGTGTATCTATTCTTGGTATATTTTATTCATTGTTTCATTTTTGTTGTTTATCATTATCACACTATCATATACCTGTTCAATTTTCTTATTTATTATAGTAGGGTGTTGACCTGACCTCATCACTACCCTACCGAGGTTAGCACTTATTGGGTACCGTTGTAGTCTACTCATTCTACACTTTTGCACATCATTTTATGCAGATCCAGGTAGCCTTACCAGCCTAGGCACCGGTGATTAGAGTTTAGATATGGAGACTTCAAGGTATACCTGCCGGCGTCTGCGGGCCTCGGAGTCACTCTCTACCTAGTTCTATTTCATTTTCCCTTTTTATAAATAATGTTGTATGGGGATATTTAGTATACTGTTGTAGAGCTTGGGACTTGGTATCACCTGATGTTGGGAGTTTCATTCTGTTGAGTTTCAGAGTTCTTTTATGTTAGTTGTTGATTTATTTGAAAGTTTTTATCATTTTCTCAGTTAAATTCTGCATGAATGTTAAGCTTACCTACTCTTAGAGACTATGTTCCATCACGACATCCTACCGAGGAAAATTTGGTCAGTGACAAGTTGGTATCAAAGCCCTAGGTACATAGGTTTTACGTGTCAAAAGCAGGAATAGTAGAATCTCACGGATCGGTACAGAAACGTTTGTATTTATCTTCGAGAGGCTATGGAACTGTTAGGAAACTTCACTTATTTGATCCCTTGTCATGCGAATTTCTTGACTTTAGATTTCTAAATCTATGTCTTTCTATTCTCTCATAGATGGTGAGGACATCCACCTCTGGATCCGACGATCAGATATTATGCCCCCTGATAGAGCCGCATAGGGCCGGGCCTGGGCCTGCGGTCAGGGTCCGGGAGAGGACAAGGAGGGGCATGTAGTGTAGCCAGAGCAGCTGCACGAGCTACGACAGAGGAGCCACCAGTAGCTTCAGTTGGGAGGTAGGCACTTGTGGTGCTTGTTGCTACCCCTGCACTTCAAGAGACGCTCGCCCAATTCTTGAGCATATTTGGTAATCTAGCTCAGGCGGGGTTGATTCCACTTGCAACGGCAACATCTCAGGCTAGGGTAGGAGCGCAAACTCAAACGGCCCGTACCCAAGAGCAGTGATTCCACGTTGAGCAGGTCCCATAAGTTATACAAGTGCAGCTGGTTGTCCTAGTTCAGGCTGAGGTTAGGGCATCAACTTCTAAGGAGGAGTAGCTCAAGATCGAGTGGTACAAAAAATACCATCCTCCTTCTTTCAGTGGCCTAGCTACAGAGGACGCATAAGGCTTTCTAGAAAAGTGCCACTGTATTCTCCATAACATAGGTATAGTGAAGACGAGCGGGGGTTCTTTCACTTCTTTCTAGCTATCGGGACTAGCATACTAGTCTTGGCGGGCTTGGGAGGAGGCTAGCCCAACCGAGGCAGCTTCACTCACATGGGCTCAATTTTTAGAGATGTTATTGAGATTTTGTTCCCCGAAGCCTTTGGGATACATGGCGCGAGCAGTTTGAGTAGTTGTGCCAGGGTTCTATGATCGTATCAGAGTATATTCTGAAGTTTAGTGAGTTGTCCAAATATGCACCTGCCTTGGTTTACACAATTAGAGATCGAGTCCGTCGATTTATCAAGAGGCTCAACTATGGTATTAGATTCAGTATGGCTCGATAGTTGGAGACTGATACTCTATACCAGCAGGTGGTAGAAATCACATGGAGATTGGAGGGTTTGCAAGGCCAGGAGACATGAGAGGGAGGCCAAGAGTCCTCGAGATTCTGGTGGATATAGTGGTGTCCACCAGAAAGTTATATGTTGTGATATTGATACGCATGTGGTGGATTAAGGATTGGGGTCGAAATTCATATGGTGAGATAAAGTGGTCTTGATATGCTTGTTGGTAGTAGAGGAACTTCTTTAAGCCACACGGTGTGATAAGGTGGGCTAAAACACGGGAAGCTATTTCGAAAAAATGATTTTCAAAACTAAATGCAAGGCTCCCGCGGTGATATAAGGAATGATTATGATTTGTTTTGTGATATGAGACTGTGAGGCAGTACCTCGGTAGTGATGCTTGCTAATACCATTCAATTATATCACTTGTGTGTTTGTTGCTTTGTTTCCTTGTCATATTATTCATTGTTTACTTTCGTGATGCCTTAATTGCCTTAATTCAATGTATCTATTCTTGGTATATTTTCTTCATTGTTTCATTTTTGTTGTTTATCATTATCACACTATCATATACCTGTTCAATTTTCTTGTTTATTATAGTAGGGTGTTGACCTGACCTCATCACTGCTCTACCGAGGTTAGCACTTATTGGGTACCGTTGTAGTCTACTCATTCTACACTTCTGCACATCCTTTTATGCAGATCCAGGTAGCCTTACCAGCTTAGGCACCGGTGATTAGAGTTTAGATATGGAGACTTCAAGGTATACCTGCCGGCGTCTGCGGGCCTCGGAGTGACCCTCTACCTAGTTCTATTTCATTTTCCCTTTTTATAGATAATGTTGTATGGGGATATTAAGTCTACTGTTGTAGAGCTTGGGACTTGGAATCACCGGATGTTGGGAGTTTTATTCTGTTGAGTTGCAGAGTTCTTTTATGTTAGTTGTTGAGTTATTTGAAAGTTTTTATCATTTTCTCAGTTAAATTCTGCCTGAATGTCAGGCTTACCTACTCTTAGAGACTAGGTTCCATCACGACATCCTACAGAGGAAAATTTGGTCAGTGACAAGTTGGTATCAAAGCCCTAGGTACATAGGTTTTACTTGTCAAAAGCAAGAATAGTAGAATCTCACAGATCGGTACAGAAACTTTTGTATTTATCTTCGAGAGGCTATGGAACTGTTAGGAAACTTCACTTATTTGATCCCTTATCATGCGAATTTCTTGACTTTAGATTTCTAAATCTATGTCTTTCTATTCTCTCATAGATGGTGAGGACATCCACCGCTGGATCCGACGATCAGATATTGTGCCCCCTGATAGAGCCGCGAGAGGCCGGGGCTGGTGCCGCGGTCAGGGTCCGGGAGAGGATAAGGAGGGGCATGTAGTGTAGCCAGAGCAGCTGCACGAGCTACGACAGAGGAGCCACCGGTAGCTTCAGTTTGGAGGTAGGCACTTGTGGTGCTTGTTGCTACCCCTGCACTTCAAGAGATGCTCGCCCAATTCTTGAGCATATTTGGTAATCTAGCTCAGGCGGGGTTGATTCCACTTGCAACGGCAACATCTCAGGCTAGGGTAGGAGCGCAAACTCCAGCGGCCCGTACCCAGAGCAGTGATTCCATGTTGAGCAGGTCCCATAAGTTATACAAGTGCAGCTGGTTGTCCAAGTTCAGGCCGAGGTTAGGGCATCAACTTCTAAGGAGGAGTAGCTTAGGCTCGAGTGGTACAAAAAATTCCATCCTCCTTCTTTCAGTGGCCTAGCTACAGAGGACGCATAAGGCTTTCTGGAAAAGTGCCACTGTATTCTCCATAACATAGGTATAGTGAAGACGAGCGGGGGTTCTTTCACTTCTTTCTAGCTATCGGGACTAGCATACTAGTCTTGGCGGGCTTGGGAGGAGGCTAGCCCAACCGAGGCAGCTTCACTCACATGGGCTCAATTTTTAGAGATGTTATTGAGATTTTGTTCCCCGAAGCCTTTGGGATACATGGCGCGAGCAGTTTGAGCAGTTGTGCCAGGGTTCTATGATCGTATCAGAGTATGTTCTGAAGTTTAGTGAGTTGTCCAGATATGCACCTGCCTTGGTTTACACAATTAGAGATTGAGTCCGTCGATTTATCAAGAGGCTCAACTATGGTATTAGATTCAGCATGGCTCGATAGTTGGAGACTGATACTCCATACCAGCAGGTGGTAGAAATCATATGGATTTTGGAGGGTTTGCAAGGCCAGGAGACATAACAGGGAGGCCAAGAGTCCTCGATATTCTGGTGGATATAGTGGTGTCCACCAGAAAGTTATATGTTGTGATATTGATAAGCATGTGGTGGATTAAGGATTGGGGTCGAAATGCATATGGTGAGATAAGGTGGTCTTGATATGCTTGTTGGTAGTATAGGAACTTCTTTAAGCCACGCGTTGTGATAAGGTGGGCTAAAACACGGGAAGCTATTTCGAAAAAATGATTTTCAAAACTAAATGCAAGGCTCCCACGGTGATATAAGGAACGATTATGATTTGTTTTGTGATATGAGACTGTGAGGCAGTACCTCGGTAGTGATGCTTGCTAATACCATTCAATTATATCACTTGTGTGTTTGTTGCTTTGTTTCCTTGTCATATTATTCATTGTTTACTTTCGTGATGCCTTAATTGCCTTAATTCAGTGTATCTATTCTTGGTATATTTTATTCATTGTTTCATTTTTGTTGTTTATCATTATCACACTATCATATACCTGTTCAATTTTCTTATTTATTCTAGTAGGGTGTTGACCTGACCTCATCACTACTCTATCGAGGTTAGCACTTATTGGGTACCATTGTAGTCTACTCATTCTACACTTTTGCACATCCTTTTATGCAGATCCAGGTAGCCCTACCAGCCTAGGCACCGGTGAGTACAGTTTAGATATGGAGACTTCAAGGTATACCTGCCGGCGTCTACGGGCCTGGGAGTCACCCTCTACCTAGTTCTATTTCATTTTCCCTTTTTATAGATAATGTTGTATGGGGATATTTAGTATACTGTTGTAGAGCTTGGGAATTGGTATCACCCGATGTTGGGAGTTTTATTCTGTTGAGTTGTAGAGTTCTTTTATGTTAGTTGTTGAGTTATTTGAAAGTTTTTATCATTTTCTCAGTTAAATTCTGTCTGAATGTTAGGCTTACCTACTCTTAGAGACTAGGTTCCATCACGACATCGTACAGAGGAAAATTTGGTCAGTGACAAGTTGGTATCAAAGCCCTAGGTACATAAGTTTTACGTGTCAAAAGCAGGAATAGTTGAATCTCACGGATCGATACAGAAACTTTTGTATTTATCTTCGAGAGGCTATGGAACTGTAAGGAAACTTCACTTATTTGATCCCTTATCATGCGAATTTCTTGACTTTAGATTTCTAAATCTATGTCTTTCTATTCTCTCATAGATGGTGAGGACATCCACCACTGGATCCGACGATCAGATATTGTGGCCCCTGATAGAGCCGCGAGAGACCGGGGCTGGGGCCGCGGTCAGGGTCCAGGACAGGACAAGGAGGGGCATGTAGTGTAGCCAGAGCAGCTGCACGAGCTACGACAGAGGAGCCACCGGTAGCTTCAGTTGGGAGGTAGGCACTTGTGGCGCTTGTTGCTACCCCTGCACTTCAAGAGACGCTCGCCTAATTCTTGAGCATATTTGGTAATCTAGCTCAGGCGGGGTTGATTCCACTTGCAACGGCAACATCTCAGGCTAGGGTAGGAGCTCCAACTCCAGCGGCCCGTACCCCAGAGCAGTGATTCCATGTTGAGCAGGTCCCATAGGTTATACAAGTGCAGCTGGTTGTCCCAGTTCAGGCCGAGGTTAGGGCATCAACTTCTAAGGAGGAGTAGCTCAGGCTCGAGTGGTACTAAAAATACCATCCTCCTTCTTTCAGTGGCCTGGCTACAGAGGACGCACAAGGCTTTCTGGAAAAGTGCCACTGTATTCTCCATGACATGGGTATAGTGAAGACGAGCGGGGGTTCTTTCACTTCTTTCTAGCTATCGGGACTAGCGTAGTAGTCTTGGTGGGATTGGGAGGAGGCTAGCCCAACCGAGGTAGCTTCACTCACATGGGCTCAATTTTTTTAGATTTAATTGAGATTTTGTTCCCCGGAGCCTTTGGGATACATGGCGCGAGCAGTTTGAGCAGTTGTGCCAGGGTTCTATGATCGTATCAGAGTATGTTCTGAAGTTTAGTGAGTTGTCCAGATATACACCTGCCTTGGTTTACACAATTAGAGATCTAGTCCGTCGATTTATCAAGAGGCTCAACTATGGTATTAGATTCAGCATGGCTCGATAGTTGGAGACTGATACTCCATACCAGCAGGTGGTAGAAATCACATGGAGATTGGAGAGTTTGCAAGGCCAGGAGACATGACAGGGAGGCCAAGAGTCCTCGAGATTCTGGTGGATATAGTGGTGTCCACCAGAAAGTTATATGTTTTGATATTGATACACATGTGGTGGATTAAGGATTGGGTTCGAAATGCATGTGGTGAGATAAGGTGCTCCTGATATGCTTGTTGGTAGTAGAGGAACTACTTGAAGCCACGTGGTATGATAAGGTGGGCTAAAACACGGGAAGCTATTTCGAAAAAATGATTTTCAAAACTAAATGCAAGGCTCCCGCGGTGATATAAGGAATGATTATGATTTGTTTTGTGATATGAGACTGTGAGGCAGTACCTCAGTACTGATGCTTGCTAATACAATTCAATTATATCAATTGTGTTTTGGTTGCTTTGTTTCCTTGGCATATTATTCATTGTTTACTTTCGTGATGCCTTAATTCAGTGTATCTATTCTTGGTATATTTTCTTCATTGTTTCATTTTTGTTGTTTATCATTATCACACTATCATATACCTATTCAATTTTCTTATTTATTATAGTAGGGTGTTGACCTGACCTCATCACTACTCTACCGAGGTTAGCACTTATTGGGTACTGTTGTACTCTACTCATTCTACACTTTTGCACATCCTTTTATGCAGATCCAGGTAGCCTTACCATCCTAGGCACCGGTGATTAGAGTTTAGATATGGAGACTTCAAGGTATACCTGCCGGCGTCTGCGGGCCTCGGAGTCACCCTCTACCTAGTTTTATTTCATTTTCCCTTTTTATAGATAATGTTGTATGGGGATATTAAGTATACTGTTGTAGAGCTTGGGACTTGGAATCACCGGATGTTGGGAGTTTTATTCTGTTGAGTTGCAGAGTTCTTTTATGTTAGTTGTTGAGTTATTTGAAAGTTTTTATCATTTTCTCAGTTAAATTCTGCCTGAATGTTAGGCTTACCTACTCTTAGAGACTAGGTTCCATCACGACATCCTACAGAGGAAAATTTGGTCAGTGACAAGTTGGTATCAAAGCCCTAGGTACATAGGTTTTACTTGTCAAAAGCAGGAATAGTAGAATCTCACAGATCGGTACAGAAACTTTTGTATTTATCTTCGAGAGGCTATGGAACTGTTAGGAAACTTCACTTATTTGATCCCTTATCATGCGAATTTCTTGACTTTAGATTTCTAAATCTATGTCTTTCTATTCTCTCATAGATGGTGAGGACATCCACCGCTGGATCCGACGATCAGATATTGTGCCCCCGATAGAGCCGTGAGAGGCCGGGGCTGGGGCCGCGGTCAGGGTCCGGGAGAGGACAAGGAGGGGCATATAGTGTAGCCAGAGCAGCTGCATGAGCTACGATAGAGGAGCCACCGGTAGCTTCAGTTGGGAGGTAGGCACTTGTGGCGCTTGTTGCTAACCCTGCACTTCAAGAGACGCTCGCCCAATTCTTGAGCATATTTGGTAATCTAGCTCAGGCGGGGTTGATTCCACTTGCAACGGCAACATCTCAGGCTAGGGTAGGAGCTCAAACTCCAGCGGCCCGTACCCCAGAGCAGTGATTCCATGTTGAGCAGGTCCCATAGGTTATACAAGTGCAGCTGGTTGTCCCAGTTCAGGCCGAGGTTAGGGCATCAACATCTAAGGAGGAGTAGCTCAGGCTCGAGTGGTACAAAAAATACCATCCTCCTTCTTTCAGTGGCCTAGCTACAGAGGACGCACAAGGCTTTCTGGAAAAGTGCCACTATATTCTCCATAACATGGGTATAGTGAAGAACGAGCGGGGGTTCTTTCACTTCTTTCTACCTATCAGGACTAGCGTACTAGTCTTGGTGGGATTGGGAGGAGGCTAGCCCAACCGAGGCAGCTTCACTCACATGGGCTCAATTTTTTGAGATTTAATTGAGATTTTGTTCCCCGGAGCCTTTGGGATACATGGCGCGAGCAGTTTGAGCAGTTGTGCCAGGGTTCTATGATCGTATCAGAGTATGTTCTGAAGTTTAGTGAGTTGTCCAGATATGCACCTGCCTTGGTTTACACAATTAGAGATCGAGTCCGTCGATTTATCAAGAGGCTCAACTATGGTAATAGATTCAGCATGGCTCGATAGTTGGAGACTGATACTCCATACCA
Organism: Nicotiana tabacum; assembly: GCF_000715075.1. NCBI lineage: Eukaryota > Viridiplantae > Streptophyta > Magnoliopsida > Solanales > Solanaceae > Nicotiana > Nicotiana tabacum. Next base: position 24,189,611 of record NC_134098.1, read on the forward strand.
GCAGGTGGTAGAAATCACATGGAGATTGGAGGGTTTGCAAGGCCAGGAGACATGACAGGGAGGCCAAGAGTCCTCGAGATTCTAGTGGATATAGTGGTGTCCACCAGAAAGTTATATGTTGTGATATTGATACACATGTGATGGATTAAGGATTGGGGTCGAAATGCATGTGGTGAGATAAGGTGGTCTTGATATGCTTGTTGGTAGTAGAGGAACTACTTGAAGCCACGTGGTGTGATAAGGTGGGCTAAAACACGGGAAGCTATTTCGAAAAAATGATTTTCAAAACTAAATGCAAGGCTCCCGCGGTGATATAAGGAATGATTATGATTTGTTTTGTGATATGAGACTGTGAGGCAGTACCTCGGTAGTGATGCTTGCTAATACCATTCAATTATATCACTTGTGTGTTTGTTGCTTTGTTTCCTTGTCATATTATTCATTGTTTACTTTCGTGATGCCTTAATTGCCTTAATTCAATGTATCTATTCTTGGTATATTTTCTTCATTGTTTCATTTTTGTTGTTTATCATTATCACACTATCATATACCTGTTCAATTTTCTTGTTTATTATAGTAGGGTGTTGACCTGACCTCATCACTGCTCTACCGAGGTTAGCACTTATTGGGTACCGTTGTAGTCTACTCATTCTACACTTCTGCACATCCTTTTATGCAGATCCAGGTAGCCTTACCAGCTTAGGCACCGGTGATTAGAGTTTAGATATGGAGACTTCAAGGTATACCTGCCGGCGTCTGCGGGCCTCGGAGTGACCCTCTACCTAGTTCTATTTCATTTTCCCTTTTTATAGATAATGTTGTATGGGGATATTAAGTCTACTGTTGTAGAGCTTGGGACTTGGAATCACCGGATGTTGGGAGTTTTATTCTGTTGAGTTGCAGAGTTCTTTTATGTTAGTTGTTGAGTTATTTGAAAGTTTTTATCATTTTCTCAGTTAAATTCTGCCTGAATGTTAGGCTTACCTACTCTTAGAGACTAGGTTCCATCACGACATCCTACAGAGGAAAATTTGGTCAGTGACAAGTTGGTATCAAAGCCCTAGGTACATAGGTTTTACTTGTCAAAAGCAAGAATAGTAGAATCTCACAGATCGGTACAGAAACTTTTGTATTTATCTTCGAGAGGCTATGGAACTGTTAGGAAACTTCACTTATTTGATCCCTTATCATGCGAATTTCTTGACTTTAGATTTCTAAATCTATGTCTTTCTATTCTCTCATAGATGGTGAGGACATCCACCGCTGGATCCGACGATCAGATATTGTGCCCCCTGATAGAGCCGTGAGAGGCCGGGGCTGGGGCCGCGGTCAGGTTCCGGGAGAGGACAAGGAAGGGCATGTAGTGTAGCCAGATCAGCTGCACGAGCTACGACAGAGGAGCCACCGGTAGCTTCAGTTGGGAGGTAGGCACTTGTGGCGCTTGTTGCTACCCCTGCACTTCAAGAGACGCTTGCCCAGTTCTTGAGCATATTTGGTAATCTAGCTCAGGCGGGGTTGATTCCACTTGCAACGGCAACATCTCAGGCTAGGGTAGGAGCGCAAACTCCAGCATCCCGTACCCCAGAGCAGTGATTCCATGTTGAGCAGGTCCCATAGGTTATACAAGTGCAGCTGGTTGTCCCAGTTCAGGCCGAGGTTAGGGCATCAACTTCTAAGGAGGAGTAGCTCAGGCTCGAGTGGTACAAAAAATACCATCCTCCTTCTTTCAGTGGCCTAGCTACAGAGGACGCACAAGGCTTTCTGGAAAAATTCCACTGTATTCTCCATAACATGGGTATAGTGAAGACGAGCAGGGGTTCTTTCACTTCTTTCTACCTATCAGGACTAGCGTACTAGTCTTGGTGGGATTGGGAGGAGGCTAGCCCAACCGAGGCAGCTTCACTCACATGGGCTCAATTTTTTGAGATTTAATTGAGATTTTGTTCCCCGGAGCCTTTGGGATACATGGCGCGAGCAGTTTGAGCAGTTGTGCCAGGGTTCTATGATCGTATCAGAGTATGTTCTGAAGTTTAGTGAGTTGTCCAGATATGCACCTGCCTTGGTTTACACAATTAGAGATCGAGTCCGTCGATTTATCAAGAGGCTCAACTATGGTATTAGATTCAGCATGGCTCGATAGTTGGAGACTGATACTCCATACCAGCAGGTGGTAGAAATCACATGGAGATTGGAGGGTTTGCAAGGCCAGGAGACATGACAGGGAGGCCAAGAGTCCTCGAGATTCTGGTGGATATAGTGGTGTCCACCAGAAAGTTATATGTTGTGATATTGATACGCACGTGGTGGATTAAGGATTGGGGTCGAAATGCATATGGTGAGATAAGGTGGTCTTGATATGCTTGTTGGTAGTAGAGGAACTACTTGAAGCCACGTGGTGTGATAAGGTGGGCTAAAACACGGGAAGCTATTTTTCGAAAAAATGATTTTCAAAACTAAATGCATGGCTCCCGCGGTGATATAAGGAATGATTATGATTTGTTTTGTGATATGAGGCTGTGAGGCAGTACCTCGGTAGTGATGCTTGCTAATACAATTCAATTATATCACTTGTGTTTTGGTTGCTTTGTTTCCTTGGCATATTATTCATTGTTTACTTTCGTGATGCCTTAATTCAGTGTATCTATTCTTGGTATATTTTCTTCATTGTTTCATTTTTGTTGTTTATCATTATCACACTATCTTATACCTGTTCAATTTTCTTATTTATTATAGTAGGGTGTTGACCTGACCTCATCACTACTCTACCGAGGTTAGCACTTATTGGGTACCGTTGTAGTCTACTCATTCTACACTTTTGCATATCCTTTTATGCAGATCCAGGTAGCCATACCAGCCTAGGCACCGGTGAGTAGAGTTTAGATATGGAGACTTCAAGGTATACCTGTCGGCGTCTGCAGGCCTCGGAGTCACCCTCTACCTAGTTCTATTTCATTTTCCCTTTTTATAGATAATGTTGTATGGGGATATTAAGTATACTGTTGTAGAGCTTGGGACTTGGTATCACCGGATGTTGGGAGTTTTATTCTGTTGAGTTGCAGAGTTCTTTTATGTTAGTTGTTGAGTTATTTGAAAGTTTTTATCATTTTCTCAGTTAAATTCTGCCTGAATGTTAGGCTTACCTACTCTTAGAGACTAGGTTCCATCACGACATCCTACAGAGGAAAATTTGGTCAGTGACAAGTTGGTATCAAAGCCCTAGGAACATAGGTTTTACTTGTCAAAAGCAAGAATAGTAGAATCTCACAGATCGGTACAGAAAGTTTTGTATTTATCTTCGAGAGGCTATGGAACTGTTAGGAAACTTCGCTTATTTGATCCCTTATCATGCGAATTTCTTGACTTTAGATTTCTAAATCTATGTCTTTCTATTCTCTCATAGATGGTGAGGACATCCACCGCTGGATCCGACGATCAGATATTGTGCCCTCTGATAGAGCCGCGAGAGGCCGGGGCTGGGGCCGCGGTCAGGGTCCGGGAGAGGACAAGGAGGGGCATGTAGTGTAGCCAGAGCAGCTGCACGAGCTACGACAGAGGAGCCACCGGTAGCTTCAGTTGGGAGGTAGGCACTTGTGGCGCTTGTTGCTACCCCTGCACTTCAAGAGATGCTCGCCCAGTTCTTGAGCATATTTGGTTATCTAGCTCAGGCGGGGTTGATTCCACTTGCAACGGCAACATCTCAGGCTAGGGTAGGAGCGCAAACTCTAGCATCCTGTACCCCAGAGCAGTGATTCCATGTTGAGCAGGTCCCATAGGTTATACAAGTGCAGCTGGTTGTCCCAGTTCAGGCCGAGGTTAGGGCATCAACTTCTAAGGAGGAGTAGCTCAGGCTCGAGTGGTACAAAAAATACAATCCTTCTTCTTTCAGTGGCCTAGCTACAGAGGACGCATAAGGCTTTCTGGAAAAGTGCCACTGTATACTCCATAACATGGGTATAGTGAAGACGAGCTGGGGTTCTTTCACTTCTTTCTAGCTATCGGGACTAGCGTACTAGTCTTGGTGGGATTGGGAGGAGGCTAGCCCAACCGAGGCAGCTTCACTCACATTGGCTCAATTGTTTGAGATTTAATTGAGATTTTGTTCCCCGGAGCCTTTGGGATACATGGCGCGAGCAGCTTGAGCAGTTGTGCCATGGTTCTATAATCGTATCAGAGTATGTTCTGAAGTATAGTGAGTTGTCCAGATTTGCACCTGCCTTGGTTTACACAATTAGAGATCGAGTCCGTCGATTTATCAAGAGGCTCAACTATGGTATTAGATTCAGCATGGCTCGATAGTTGGAGACTGACACTCCATACCAGCAGGTGGTAGAAATCACATAGAGATTGGAGGGTTTGCAAGTCTAGGAGACATGACAGGGAGGCCAAGAGTCCTCGAGATTCTGGTGGATATAGTGGTGTCCACCAGAAAGTTATATGTTGTGATATTAATACACATGTGGTGGATTAAGGATTGGGGTCGAAATGCATGTGGTGAGATAAGGTGGTCTTGATATGCTTGTTGGTAGTAGAGGAACTACTTGAAGACACGTGGTGTGATAAGGTGGGCTAAAACATGGGAAGCTATTTCGAAAAAATGATTTTCAAAACTAAATGCAAGGCTCCCGCGGTGGTATAAGGAATGATTATGATTTGTTTTGTGATATGAGACTGTGAGGCAGTACCTCGGTAGTGATGCTTGCTAATACAATTCAATTATATCACTTGTGTTTTGGTTGCTTTGTTTCCTTGGCATATTATTCATTGTTTACTTTCGTGATGCCTTAATTCAGTGTATCTATTCTTGGTATATTTTCTTCATTGTTTCATTTTTGTTGTTTATCATTATCACACTATCATATACCTATTCAATTTTCTTATTTATTATAGTAGGGTGTTGACCTGACCTCATCACTACTCTACCGAGGTTAGCACTTATTGGGTACTGTTGTACTCTACTCATTCTACACTTTTGCACATCCTTTTATGCAGATCCAGGTAGCCTTACAGGCCTAGGCACCGGTGAGTAGAGTATAGATATGGAGACTTCAAGGTATACCTGCTGGCGTCTGCGGGCCTCGGAGTCACCCTCTTCCTAGTTCTATTTCATTTTCCCTTTTTATAGATAATGTTGTATGGGGATATTTAGTATACTGTTGTAGAGCTTGGGACTTGGTATCACCGGATGTTAGGAGTTTTATTCTGTTGAGTTGCAGAGTTCTTTTATGTTAGTTGTTGAGTTATTTGAAAGTTTTTATCATTTTCTCGGTTAAATTCTGCCTGAATGTTAGGCTTACCTACTCTTAGAGACTAAGTTCCATCATGACATCCTACAGAGAAAAATTTGGTCAGTGACAAGTTTGTATCAAAGCCCTAGGTACATAGGTTTTACGTGTCAAAAGCAGGAATAGTAGAATCTCACGGATCGGTACAGAAACTTTTGTATTTATCTTCGAGAGGCTATGGAACTGTTAGGAAACTTCACTTATTTGATCCCTTATCATGCGAACTTCTTGACTTTAGATTTCTAAATCTATGTCTTTCTATTCTCTCATAGATGGTGAGGACATCCACCGCTGGATCCGACGATCAGATATTGTGCCCCCTGATAGAGCCGCGAGAGGCCGGGGCTGGGACCGCGGTCAGGGTCCGGGAGAGGACAAGGAGGGGCATGTAGTGTAGCCAGAGCAGCTGCACGAGCTACGACAGAGGAGCCACCGGTAGCTTCAGTTGGGAGGTAGGCACTTGTGACGCTTGTTGCTACCCCTGCACATCAAGAGATGCTCGCCCAATTCTTGAGCATATTTGGTAATCTAGCTCAGGCGGGGTTGATTCCACTTGCAACGGCAATATCTCAGGCTAGGGTAGGAGCGCAAACTCCAGCGGCCCGTACCCCAGAGCAGTGATTCCATGTTGAGCAGGTCCTATAGGTTATACAAGTGCAGCTGGTTGTCCTAGTTCAGGCCGAGGTTAGGGCATCAACTTCTAAGGAGGTGTAGCTCAGGCTTGAGTGGTACAAAAAATACCATCCTCCTTCTTTCAGTGGCCTAGCTACAGAGGACGCATAAGGCTTTCTGGAAAAGTGCCACTGTATTCTCCATAACATGGGTATAGTGAAGACGAGCGGGGGTTCTTTCACTTCTTTCTAGCTATCGGGACTAGCGTACTAGTCTTGGTGGGATTGGGAGGAGGCTAGCCCAACCTAGGCAGCTTCACTCACACGGGCTTAATTTTTTGAGATTTAATTGAGATTTTGTTCCCCGGAGCCTTTGGGATACATGGCGCGAGCAGTTTGAGCAGTTGTGCCAGGGTTCTATGATCGTATCAGAGTATGTTCTGAAGTTTAGTGAGTTGTCCAGATATGCACCTGCCTTGGTTTATACAATTAGAGATCGAGTCTGTCGATTTATCAAGAGGCTCAACTATGGTATTAGATTCAGCATGGCTCGATAGTTGGAGACTGATACTCCATACCAGCAGGTGGTAGAAATCACATGGAGATTGGAGGGTTTGCTAGGCCAGGAGACATGACAGGGAGGCCAAGAGTCCTCGATATTCTGGTGGATATAGTGGTGTCCACCAGAAAGTTATATGTTGTGATATTGATACGCATGTGGTGGATTAAGGATTGGGGTCGAAATGCATGTGGTGAGATAAGGTGGTCTTGATATGCTTGTTGGTAGTAGAGGACCTACTTGAAGCCACGTGGTGTGATAAGGTGGGCTAAAACACGGGAAGCTATTTCGAAAAAATGATTTTCAAAACTAAATGCAAGGCTCCCGCGGTGATATAAGGAATAATTATGATTTATTTTGTGATATGAGACTGTGAGGCTGTACCTCGGTAGTGATGCTTGCTAATACCATTCAATTATATCACTTGTGTGTTTGTTGCTTTGTTTCCTTGTCATATTATTCATTGTTTACATTCGTGATGCCTTAATTGCCTTAATTCAGTGTATCTATTCTTGGTATATTTTCTTCATTGTTTCATTTTTGTTGTTTATCATTATCACACTATCATATACCTGTTCAATTTTCTTATTTATTTAGTAGGGTGTTGACCTGACCTCATCACTACTCTACCGAGGTTAGCACTTATTGGGTACCATTGTAGTCTACTCATTCTACACTTTTGCACATCCTTTTATGCAGATCCAGGTATCCTTACAGGCCTAGGCACCGGTGAGTAGAGTTTAGATATGGAGACTTCAAGGTATACCTGCTGGCGTCTGCGGGTCTCGGAGTCACCCTCTACCTAGTTCTATTTCATTTTCCCTTTTTATAGATAATGTTGTATGGGGATATTTAGTATACTGTTGTAGAGCTTGGGACTTGGAATCACCGGATGTTGGGAGTTTTATTCTGTTGAGTTGCAGAGTTCTTTTATGTTAGTTGTTGAGTTATTTGAAAGTTTTAATCATTTTCTCACTTAAATTCTGCCTGAATGTTAGGCTTACCTACTCTTAGAGACTAAGTTCCATCACGACATCCTACAGAGGAAAATTTGGTCAGTGACAAGTTGGTATCAAAGCCCTAGGTACATAGGTTTTACGTGTCAAAAGCAGGAATAGTAGAATCTCACGGATCGGTACAGAAACTTTTGTATTTATCTTCGAGAGGCTATGGAACTGTTAGGAAACTTCACTTATTTGATCCCTTATCATGCGGATTTCTTGACTTTAGATTTCTAAATCTATGTCTTTCTATTCTCTCATAGATGGTGAGGACATCCACCGCTAGATCCGACGATCAGATATTGTGCCACCTGATAGAGCCGCGAGAGGCCGGGGCTGGGACCGCGGTCAGGGTCCGGGAGAGGACAAGGAGGGGCATGTAGTGTAGCCAGAGCAGCTGCACGAGCTACGATAGAGGAGCCACCGGTAGCTTCAGTTGGGAGGTAGGCACTTGTGGCGCTTGTTGCTACCCCTACACTTCAAGAGACGCTCGCCCAATTCTTGAGCATATTTGGTAATCTAGCTCAGGCGGGGTTGATTCCACTTGCAACGGCAACATCTCAGGCTAGGGTAGGAGCGCAAACTCCAGCGGCCCGTACCACAGAGCAGTGATTCCATGTTGAGCAGGTCCCATAGGTTATACAAGTGCAGCTGGTTGTCCTAGTTCAGGCCGAGGTTAGGGCATCAACTTCTAAGTAGGAGTAGCTCAGGCTTGAGTGGTACAAAAAATACCATCCTCCTTCTTTCACTGGCCTAGCTACAGAGGACGCATACGGCTTTCTGGAAAAGTGCCACTGTATTCTCCATAACATGGGTATAGTGAAGACGAGTGGGGGTTCTTTCACTTCTTTCTAGCTATCGGGACTAGCATACTAGTCTTGGCGGGCTTGGGAGGAGGC